>NC_134271.1:17500-67500 GCF_031893055.1 Leptodactylus fuscus | reverse complement strand
TATATTCTATTATATTATACAGTCACCCCAATATATTATATTGTATTATATTATACAGTCACCCCCATATATTATATTGTATTATATTATACAGTCACCCCCATATATTATATTGTATTATATTATACAGTCACCCCCATATATTATATTGTATTATATTATACAGTGACCCCCATATATTATATTGTATTATATTATACAGTCACCCCCATATATTATATTGTATTATATTATACAGTCACCCCAATATATTATATTGTATTATATTATACAGTCACCCCAATATATTATATTGGATTATATTATACAGTCACCCCCATATATTATATTGGATTATATTATACAGTCACCCCCATATTATATTATATTATACAGTGACCCCCATATATTATATTGTATTATATTATACAGTGACCCCCATATATTATATTGGATTATATTATACAGTCACCCCAATATATTATATTGTATTATATTATACAGTCACCCCCATATATTATATTGGATTATATTATACAGTCACCCCCATATATTATATTATATTATATTATACAGTGACCCCCATATATTATATTGTATTATATTATACAGTCACCACCATATTTTATATTGTATTATATTATACAGTCACCACCATATTTTATATTGTATTATATTATACAGTCACCCCAATATATTATATTGTATTATATTATACAGTCACCCCCATATATTATATTGTATTATATTATACAGTCACCCCATATATTATATCATATAGTGACCCCCATATATTATATTATATAATACTAGCCTCTGCCCGCGACTTCATCTGCGGGTTGTTGGAGTGGATGATCCACCTATATTCAGCAAATTGCTGCCGTCGATGGTTTGCCTGCTCCGGCGTTTTGTCAGCTCTTAAGCTGTCCTGCTGCTGAACTTGTTCTTCACATTGTGCCTGTGATTGTTCCGAGATCTCAGCAACTCGCTGGGATGCCATATAATGAGTGTGTTGTTGGTGTTGATGATTCGCATGCTCTGGTGTTTCGGCAACTCTCAAGCTGGCCTGCCGCTGAACTCGTTCCTCTTTCTGTACCCGTGATTGTTGCGGCATCTCAGCAGCTAGCTGGGACGCCATATAATGAGTGTGTTGTTGGTGTAGATGATCCACCTGCTCTGGTGTTTCGTCAGCTCCAAAGTTGGCTTGGCACTGAAGTTGTTCTTTGCATCGTGCCTGTAACTGTTCCGGCATCTCAGCAGCTCGCTGTGACGCCATATATTGCATGTGTTGTTGGTGCCGATGATCCCCGTCAGCTCCGCTTGAGGAGAACTCTGTAACTTCTGGCTCCTTCATAGCGCTCGTTGTTTGCGACAAATTAGATTTTCTTTTTCCCGGCATGTTTAAAATTGACAACCTGCCAATTTGGATTAAAGGTGTTTGCCCATGTCAGTTTGTCAGCACTGCCTGGAGCAGATCAGATAATATGCAGATACTTGTACCCAATGGACTCAGTGTTATCTGTGTGGTTACATAGAGAGATACCAGACCTGGGACCTGAGATAAGCGGCTGCAGGAGCAGTGTAATATAGTATGTGACCCTAAATCCAGAACAGTAGTGAAGCCATGTCATGTACCGGGATACAAAGTAGCCGATGTGTTACTCCAGGTTACAGAGTATCTATGGGACAAATGTCATCCCAATCCGCTCAGTGGTTTTTGTCTGATTGAGGAACAAACATCCAAACCGTCACATGTATAATATTAGTAGGATATATTATATACTAGCAGTGTTGGCTCTACGCGGCATATAGTTAGCCAATTGGCATTGTGTATGCTTAGCCCGCCCCCATTTCTCCATCGCTTTCCCGGGGGCCCCCTACCTACTGTTTGCCCCCTGGCTCCCCCCCCCCCCCCCCGCGTCCATGTCCCTTTTCACCCGCGCCCCCGATGCCCCTCTCTATCACCACCCGCCCGGTGGCCACTTGTGCGCATCGTCTACATGTGTGCCTATGCTGGGCATACTGCGCTACGCTGCTCGGCTACACCACTGATTGTGCCCTTCAGCCTACACCAAACATCATGTCGTCGCTTGCGGTCAGGATGCCCGGTGCTGTACAGGGATTGTAACCAGCCTGTGTTCGATTCTGGGTGCCATTCTAGGTAAGTGTGTAATTTCATGCAAATCTGTTCTGTGGATTAGGCGTGATTGAGGAACAAACATCCAAACACACAAACTTTCACGTTTATAATAGTAGGATGTTATATGCTTTAATATCTTGTGGTCTAAAGCTTAGGGACAGAAGTTTGTTGGTGAGATTCCAGCTAGTGCCAAAAAGCCAGTTTGTTTTCTTTTAATATTTCTGTGAAGCGTGGCCTCTCACATGGTAATACTACGATTCAGCTCTCAAGAGACCACAAGTTGCTGTGTGGCCTTAGCGAAAACCATGTAATAAAGCCATTACCTCTAATGTAAATCCATCCTTCTTTTATTTAGAAAGGACCTTTACATCTCGGCCGCTCATTCCAGCTGTGGGAACCAAACCATATGGGTAAGATGTCTTAAAGGGAAATTCAAAGGGACTGAATCTACCAATGCATGTTATTTAAAATTTATAAGCAGCCCATGAACTGTAGGAGATGGTTGTTCTGGCTATGAAATATCTTGTTAATGGAGATGTCCCCTATAATAATTACATTTGTAGTTTTGCATCAACTGCGGAGAGACAGAAACACAGAGAAACAGCTACAGTTGATCTGCAGCTGACCCTCAGCCCCATAGTCCAGAGGAACAGCCGGGGACGCCAGGAATCACTGATAACTCTGGTGACGTCAGGTAAATGGCCACTCTCTACAGATGGATTCTGTAAAACTGAACCTATGATGTCAGTGCGATTGGAACCCAAAGATGGCCACAGACATTAGTTTGATGTTGGCCAAAAACACCAATTTCAGTGAGACCAACGAACCATTGAAAGGAGTTATCCATAAGATAGACCATTGATCTTAGAACCCCGGGGTCTGATTGTCAGGACCTCCGCAGCCTAGCTGTTTCTCAAAGTCCGGGGCTCCTGCCATTGCTTAGATGGTGGGTGCTATGCTGTTCACGTAACAAACTTTTAGTAGTGGCAGTGATGTCCTATTATTGCTGATAAATGCAACTACTAAAAGCACGACAATTATCATTGGATGGTAGGGACATATGACATTTTCCTGAACTTTCTTCTAATACTTAATGTCATGGACGGCTTTGACGTGAGGCGTGTAGTTCATAGCCCTTGGCAGTCTAAGATGAATATTTTATGAGTAGCAGGGCCTCCCGACTCTCCTCCAAGAGAAGATGATATAGAGGAGACGGATCAGGATTTTGGATTTTAACCTGTATGATGCTTTTGTTCCCAGGATAGATAAGTCCACCAGCATTTTACTCACCTCTTCCTATTTAATACAAGCAAAGTGTAATTGTGTATGTGGCATCAGGACAAGCGTTTGGGTTGAAATCTAACTAAAATGTATGGATATCTTTAAGGATCATATCCAGTCATCTAACCATGTCATATGGAACCTATGTAAAACAATATATTTTGCTCAATTAGCAATGGATTGCATACTGCCATTATAGTTGCTTATAGATTTGAATGGAATTTGTGAGAAAAGTTCTGTTAGCCTTTGTTTGAAATATGGAGGCCTATAATGGAGGATGGGTCATCATTCGTAGGCCTTGTGCGTGAGGTCAACCATGGGTGAATTTCGTGTGCTCTCCCAGTTTTTCCCGGCTAGCACACTAACCCATTCATTTATATTAGCCCACACACATGATTTTGTGTATTACACGGTGTAGTGCAAGCCGACAGTCTGGGCCACAAAACTCAGGACAGGTCCAATTCCTGTCCAGTTTTGCAGCCATGCTTCTGGGGCTTCTATTCATTGAATGAATGGGGTCGGTGCACAGGCGGCACATGGATGACATCTGTTTGCTGTCCGTGCACCAGCCATGCAGTTCAACCGTGACCTGTGGCTAGCAACTGGCTTTTAAGCCGGATTTACAATTTTCATTACTGTGGCAAGTTTGCCAGAAACACTTGAGTTATGTGAGTTTGCATGTGTATGGAGGAGTTGGGGGAATAACTGTTGAATGAGCAGTTGTTTGAATGACAGTGTGTTTTGGTCACTATCTCCACCATTATCCATGTTTGCAGACTATTTAGATAACCTCCTGCCAAAACCAAAGAAGGATAAATCAGACTCTGTAGGATCATTGCCAAGTATAAAGAAGTCAGAATCCTTCAGCACAAGTGCTTCAGAAGACTTAATATCTCCAAAGGTATCAGGAACCGAGCTGAAAGTGCCTCTACGTAAAACTGATCTGCTGATATCAAAGCCGCTGTCACCCTAAAGGGGATGTCGCTCTGCTGTCTAACACTGATCCCAGCACAGTAGAAAAGGGTTCACCAAAAAGAAAAGTCTGGGAATGTTTCTCTTCTGTCCTATGTTCTGGGATTTGTGGATATTGACCCCAAACAGCTTTATATGTGACTCTCTCTCTCTCTCTCTCTCTCTCTCTCTATATATATAAACACTTACCCTTTACAGTGTGTCAATAAATGCTCTGCAATGTCTTACTGTGCTTTGTATTTTAGTACTTCACCATATTTTACCTCTTTATGGCTACCAGTCAATTTACATTAAGATACTAAAAACCCCCCTGACCTAGAACTGCTCCCAGCTGAGGGTTGTTCCAATGTGTCCGCTCAGTCTTCTGGAAGGTAAATTGAGCACAAATCTTCTTAATAAAAAGCATTTTCTTTCAATGATAGCAAGAAGACATGTTGAAAATGGTAAAAATTTAAATAGTAAATGGCATACATATCATTGCCCAAGGATTAAAGGGTGACGCTGTGGCCAGTCACTTTCCTCAGTAGACATGTTGGGCAGCAGTGACATATGACTGCCGAGTCCAGTGATCGGCCACAGTGGTCATCTGAGCCCTTTCACTTCTGGGCCAGCCAGTCCTGGCACAGAGTTGATTGGGAAACCAAACGTCAGAATGGAGGGTCAAGGTTAGGTGAGCGTTATTTTTATGTTTTTTTTTAAATTTAGGGTTAGGCCCACCCCTCAATTCACCCTCCGGTTTTCAGTTTGCCTGGAAAAATCCTTTAAAGGGGTATTCCTACGTTGCATACTCTTCAGTCTTCACTGCTGTAAAATCTTCTTTCTTCCTGGTTTCTTGCATCATTTGGTGGGCGGGGTTTCACATGCAACCTGTCGTTTAGCCCCACCCCCAAATTTGTGTGTAGCTCCGCCCACCCATATTGGACTATGAAGTACAGGCAGCAGCAACTCCATTCTGTGTTACATACAGACACTGCCTGTCTCTGCCATAATGAACACAATTGAATTAGCTAGCCTGATAACTGGGAGAACAGACGAAATGAAAGCAGCTCCTCTCCCCTATCTGATAGCAGGAAGCTAGGTCACGTGGTGCAGACACAGGAATAGCTAGATACACAGGCTCCTCCCTCCCCCTGACAGCAGCAGATACATCACTTGACTTTTGAGCAGATAAGTCAAGGGCTGTGTCAACAATGAAGTGAATAAAGTAAGATAGTGGACAAACAAAGCAGTTTTACTGAAGCAGTGTATTTAGGAAAAGTCTTACATCCACATTAACAAGCAGTATAGATAGGATCCTTGTGATGGGACAACCCCTTTAAGCTTCATGAATTTTTGGGGGATAAGCCCTATTAACAATCAGGATGAAAAATATAAAATCCTTTATAAAGAATCCATTCCAACAACTTAAATTGATTTCTGGTTGGAGGTTATTTGTGACATGATCAATAGTCAGGGCCAGGCTACCTTTGGCCATTCAGCTCCTGTGAAACTACAACTTCTACTACAACACGTCTTTGTGAGTTCCAAGAACAGCATAGCGACTGGGAGTTGTAGTTTTATCATCTCTGGATTGATTAAAGGGGCTCTATCAGCAAAATCATGCTGCTAGAGCCCCACATATGCGTGCATAGCCTTTAAAAAGGCTATTCAGGCACTGTAAAAGTTAAATTAAACTACCCCCCCGTTTTAAAATAATAACTTAAAAAAGAATGTTCTCTACTTACGGAACGTGCACGCTGGGCGGGCATTCAGGGTGCGCCGTCTTCTTCTTCCCCGCCTCTTCTTCCTCTGACGTCTTCGGGTCCCGTCCTCCTCCGGCACTTGCTCGCGGACACTGATAAAAAAAAACAGCCCGGGCGCATGCGCAGTAGCACGCGGCTTCTACTACGGCTACTGCGCATGCGCCCGGGCTATTTTTTTTTATCAGTGTCCGCGAGCAAGGACGAGACCCGAAGACGTCAGAGGATGAAGAGGCAGGGAAGAAGAAGACGGCGCACCCTGAATGCCCGCCCAGGGTGCACGTTCCGTAAGTAGAGAAGATTCTTTTTTAAGTTATTATTTTAAAACGGGGGGGGGGGGGGGGGAAATTTAATTTAACTTTTACAGTGCCTGATTAGCCTTTTTAAAGGCTATGCACGCATATGTGGGGCTCTAGCAGCATGATTTTGCTGATAGAGCCCCTTTAAGGTTGCCTACCCCAGCTGTAACTACATCCCGGGCAGGTAACAGCTTCCCTCCAACCTGTGGCTCTTGAGCTGATGAAATATCACCCTGAAGATACCAGGATATGCTGGACGTTGGGATTTTTTCTAGGTACCATGTCAGAATAGCCTTAAGAAAGGCTATTCCCTGTCATCATACAGCAGCACAATGTGGGGTATTTCTGCCCCTGCGTGCTGGTAGGACAGATGGAATATTTTAATTAGCAATTAATTTAAATATGCATGACTAGGCCCTATAAGAGGGCACAGAGACCTCCCCCCACGTGTTTTTCCTGTCCTTCGGATGGTAGGACAGGTGGGGAGGACTTTGTGTCCTCCTTGATCGGGGTTTTGTTACCTCTCCTTGGCCTGTGTACGAGGTCCCGGTCCTTTTCTTTTGTTCATCTTCTTTGTTTTCTGCCTAAGGCAGAAATGAGAGAAGAAAGTTCAGTTTGCATGCTGCCTATCTGGTCAGTTAGCCGCAGTGCAGCCTGGTCCGGTTAGGCTTGTGGTTAGACCACGTTTGTGTGGCCTTGTTTTGGTCGTGCTGCGCTTGCGGCTTTGTTTGGACCGCGCTTGGGGCCTTGTTTAGCCGCGCTCGTGGTCCTGCCGCGCTGCGGCTTGTTCCGGCCTCGCTTGCAGCCTAGTCTGGCTTACTTGCCGCTTACCTTAGTGGCAGGATCTTTCGGCCTACTTCCACTCGCTTGCTCCATTTCCAGCCTGTTGCTAGGCCGTCTGTCTGGTGAGGGGCTGGCCTTGGCCAGTGTTGTTTAGCTCCCCACCCCTTGTGGCCAGCTCCTTGCTTGTGGGGCAAGATCCTTGTTTTATCCCTGCTTTTCTTGCAGGGTCTCAAGGTTCTGAGCCCCTTTTTTGTTCTCATTATGTTTTGGAGTGCAGGGCTCTGTTGGCAGCGGGTGGCCACACTCCTTCCGGCCCCTTCCCTATTGGAGCTCCCTCCTCTGGAGGCTCTGGGACTTACTAATTACTAGTGGGGCTTGCTGGAACTAGCCTGTATTTATGTAGTGGTTGCTTCATTGCTTTGGAGCTTCTTGTGCTATTCAGATCAATTATTCAAACGCTGGGTGGCCTCTTCCGAGAGTATGCAGGTCTTGCTATTATTTCCTATGGGTATACACTAACGTGTTTGTTCCTTCCGTAGAGTGAGTGGCTTGTAGCCCAGTATAGGCCCTGGAGGGTGGACACAGCCTCAAAGTTCGCCTTGTGTACCCTTCCATTCGAGCCTGCAGGCTTTGGGTATGCCCTGGACGATTTAATGGAAGGTTTGGCGGACACCAAAGGCAAATCGTTACCCCAAGCTGCAAGAGGAAGATGATAGCCCACTGGTAGAGGTCATGGCTCTTCCCGTCCCAGACCACAGCCAGGTAGGCGCTCAAGATTCCACCAAAAGACTCTGGACATGGTCGTGGTAGAGACGACCCCAGGAAGAAGCCTAACCTTTGATGGGTGCTCGCTCCCTGTGGCCAACTTCCCTGCGGGAGGCCGACTCTCCCACTTTCTTCCTGCGTGGCAAACTTCCATTCAGGACCCCTGGGTGCTTCAATTCATCGAGAGAGCTTACGCCACCTGCCACCTCTAGTCCGCTTCGTGTCAACTCGCCCTTTCCCTGTCGCTCAACAGTTCATTTTGGAGAACTCCATTGGGAGTATATTCAGAAGGGCGCCTTGGAAAAGGTCCCTCCTTTGGGCAAGGCGAGGGTCACACTAGACCAAAGGGTCTCTACTTGGATGTACCCATTGTTCAACCACACAGGAGGTTCCTCAGGATTGCCATCCAGATTCCCGGTCACAGGGAGCATTACCAGTTTGCCGCTCTACCCTTCGGCATTTAATCCGCTCCTCACACCTTCACCAAGATGGGGGCTCCAGTCGCCGCTGCTCTCAGGCTTCAGGGCCTGTTCATAGTTCCTTATCTGGACGACTGGCTTATAAAAGCTCGGTCACTCCCAGTCCTCCAATGTCATCTTCTGTTAGGCACCTCCTTCCTGCAGAGGTTACGGTGGCTAATCAATTGGGAGAAATCAGAGGTGACACCATCCACCCGGAGGAAGTTTCTAGGTTTCCTTCTGGACTCAGAGACTCTGCAGATCTCACTTTCCATCCCAAGGAGATTGAGAATTCAGGCTGCTGCCCATTTTCTCTACAAAACAAGGCGGGTATCTGTCAGAACCGCCAGGAGAGGCCTCGGCCTAATGTCATCCTCGACCAGAGCAGTACCTTGGGCTTTATGGCATTTGCATCCCCTTCAGACGGAAGTGTTGAGTGCCTGGAACGGGTCTCCACAGGGGTTGCACAAAAGATCTGCCTTTCTCCCGGTAACCGTCTTTCCCTCAGATGGTGAATACACCTGAAAGACGGAAGGTCCTTAGTCTAACCAGTTTGGACTCTGTTGACAACGGATACATCCCAGACAGGATGGAGAGCCCATCTGGATGAGAGGACTGTTCAAGGGTATTGGAGCAGCCCGAAAGAGGGATCCTCCAATCAGAGGGAACTCAAGGCGATATGCCTGGCACTTGTGCACTTTGCCCCATACCTCAAGGGGAAGGTGGTCAAAGTATGAACAGACAACATGACGTCAGTGTTGTACCTAAACAAACAGGGAGGTACCAGGTCCAGACTTCTCCAGAACGTGATGAATCTGATATTAGCCTGGGCCGAGATGAACCTGACCCAGTTAACCGCTGTTCATATCAAGGGCTCTCTGAACATAGTAGCGGATCGGTTGAGTCGAGGTATTACCGTATCAGGAGAATGGTTCCTCTATCCAGAGGTGTTCCAATGTATTGTCCAGATGTGGGGGCTTCCAGAAGTCGACCTCATGGCAACCCGACTCAACGCCAAGGTAGAGAAGTTCTGCTCTCTGTATCAGGAGGACGATCCCTTGGCAGTGGATGCCCTGTCCATCCCATGGAGGTGGTCTACATCAGGCTGGTTTACATCTTCCCTCCAGTTCCCATCATAGCCAGGGTATTGATGAAAATAAGACAGGACCAAGTCCAGACGATTGCCATCATTCCAATCTGGTCGAAAAGGACTTGGTTTGCCCAGCTCATACAGATGAGTCAAGGCATTTACTGGAGGTTTCCCCCTCTCCCAGACCTTGTCACTCAAGGTGGACATAGATGCCAGGATCTGGTGAGATTCAACCTGACAGCCTGGAGGTTGACCAGTCCCTATTACTGAATAGTGGACTGTCAGAGGCCATCCTGAGAAGGCTTGCGCATGCATGAGCGGATTCCACCAACAAGAATTATCGCAGGATCTGGAGGATCTTCGAAGCTTGGTGCTCTGAATGCAGGATTGTCTCTACTAACCCCTCGGTGGGGTCGGTTTTGGACTTTCTACAGGACGGCCTAGACAGAGGACTAGCCCCCTCTACCTTAAAGGTACATGTGGCAGCCCTGTCCGCCTATCTGGGGAGGCGTTTAACTCAACACCCTTTAGTTGGTTTTCTAAAGGGCGCAATGAGGATCCAGACCTGCTGTCTCAACTGCGGTCCAGCAGTTTGAGCCGCTAGATCAGGTAGATCTGAAATTCATGGCCTACAAGACAACCTTCTTGCTTGCAATTACTTCAGCCAAGAGAGTGGGAGAGCTTCAGGCGCTCTCTTCCGAGGAACCCTATACCTCCTTCTTTGAGGACAGGGTACAATTACGTTTTTGCTGGAATTCAGACCCAAAGTCCCTTCACTGGCAAATCTAAATCAGCTTATATCTTTGCTAGTCATTTTTCCTGCTCCCTCCTCGCCTGAGGAGGTAAGGCTTCTGTGTGCCCTCTTCTAGGGCCTATAGTAATGAATTTTGCTGCATACACTAATGGTAGTGAAAGAATGAAGTGATTTATTTTACAATAAAGTAAAACGCCATTGACACAATGCAAAGTGTTAATATTTGAAAGACAGGCTAGATCTTCATTCATTCTTTCACTACCATTAGTGTGTGCAGCAAAATTCATTACTATAGTATGTATGGGTCGAAGGACCTTTTTTGCTAACACCATGTATTGCCCGTGAGAGTGCGGTACCATTGATTATTTTGCTCTTATAGGGCCTAGTCATGCATATTTAAATTAATTGCTGATTAAAATATTCCATCTGCCCTACCAGCACGCAGGGGCAGAAATACCCCACATTGTGCTCCTGTTATGACTAAGGGAAACCCGTTTATCTACATAAACCACCATTCTTCTCCTACCTTTTGTCATCTTCTCCGCGCCGCCGTTCGCCTACAATCCCGGTTTCTCTTTTTATGCAAATTAGCTCTCTTGCAGCACTGGGGGCGGGACCCAGCGCTCAGAAAGCACTGGGGGTGTCCCCAATGCTATACGAGAACTCTCTCCAGCACCACCTCCATCTTCGTCAGCAGCGTCCTCTTCATCTGGCGCAGGTTTCCGACTTTTAGGCCTCGGGCAGAGCAGTCTGCGCATGCCCAAAGACCACGAGAAAATGGCCCTTACAATACTGTGCATGTCTGCGCAGTCTGCTCTGCCCAAGGCCTAGAAGTTACAAGCCACCACCGGGAGAAGAGGCTGAAGATGACGTTGCTGAAGAAGATGGAGGTGGCGCTGGAGAGAGTTCTCTTGCAGCATTGGGCCCACAGATATTCTTACCAGAAATCTATAAAATTAAAATATAATTGTTACTGGTAATTTGGTTTCTAGGAATCCTTCAGAACCTTGTGACCCAATAGGGACAGAAAACAGGTTTAAAAGGGTAGTCCTCCCCCTCTATACCCAGTGATTATAAATTACCTAAGGCAAAATGCAATCCATAGATGGGATATAAGGGTGTTGTCATGAAGGATTCCTAGAAACCAAATTACCAATAATAACTTAATTCTATTTTTTGCACAAGTCAAAAGAGGTAAGTAGCCACAACCTCATTGCTCCACAGAGCTCATATGCACATTGACAATATCTCAGCACTTGAGGCAGCAGTTCAGCGTTTGATTCTGGTGACAGTAACATATCTGCAGGGCTGGGGTGATACGCTAGTTCTGGTGACAGTAACCTATCTATCTGCAGGGCTGGGGTGATACGCTGGGTCTGGTGACAGTAACCTATCTATCTGCAGGACTGGGGTGATATGCTGGTTCTGGTGACAGTAACCTATCTATCTGCAGGGCTGGGGTGATACGCTGGTTGTGGCGACAGTAACCTATCTATCTGCAGGGCTGGGGTGATACGCTGGGTCTGGCGACAGTAACCTATCTATCTGCAGGACTGGGGTGATATGCTGGGTCTGGCGACAGTAACCTATCTATCTGCAGGGCTGGGGTGATATGCTGGGTCTGGTGACAGTAACCTATCTATCTGCAGGGCTGGGGTGATACGCTGGTTCTGGCGACAGTAACCTATCTATCTGCAGGGCTGGGGTGATACGCTGGGTCTGGCGACAGTAACCTATCTATCTGCAGGGCTGGGGTGATATGCTGGGTCTGGTGACAGTAACCTATCTATCTGCAGGGCTGGGGTGATACGCTGGATCTGGTGACAGTAACCTATCTATCTGCAGGGCTGGGGTGATACGCTGGCTCTGGCGACAGTAACCTATCTATCTGCAGGGCTGGGGTGATACGCTGGCTCTGGCGACAGTAACCTATCTATCTGCAGGGCTGGGGTGATACGCTGGGTCTGGTGACAGTAACCTATCTGCAGGGCTGGCTCTGGCGACAGTAACCTATCTATCTGCAGGGCTGGGGTGATACGCTGGGTCTGGTGACAGTAACCTATCTGCAGGGCTGGGGTGATACGCTGGCTCTGGCGACAGTAACCTATCTATCTACAGTGCTGGCTTCTGATGACCAGCGCCACACCTCCCATGAGGCGACCTGAAGCGAGCACTTCAGGTGGCGCTATGCCAGGGCCTCAGGGAGGGTGGCATTTTTGCTAAAGTAAGCCAGCCCAGGACAAGCTGTCCTGGACTGGCTTAGCACGGAGCGGTGGTTTGGGGAGGTCACTGGAGCGGCGCTGCTCCAGCAGCCTCCCCGCACGCTCAGGCAGAGCGCAGGCAGTCTCCGGGCCTGCTCTCTGCCAGCGAACGGCGCTAAGCCCCGCCCCTCCGCTAAGCCCCGACCCCACTCCGCCCTCTCCCCCAGCAGGGGGGTGGGGGGTGGCTTTCTGCACTTCACCTCGGGCAGCGAAAGGGGCAGGTTCACCCCTGCTGATGACAGACTCCCTGTAAAACCACACAAATTTAGCAGTATTATTCACACAGTGTGAACAGGATTTAATACAGCATAGATCTTTAATAAAGAATCATGAGAAGACAGAACTTTGTTTCCCAAGTAAAAATGCATTTTATTACTATTTACAGCATTTACAGAACAGGGGAAGGGGGGGGGGGGGGTATGAAGACTTTAAAACACAGTTTACTTCCTCATGGTGCCTTCAATCCAGACTATATTGTACATGTATTTACATATGATGATGCATGAGGCGCTGATTTTTCAAATAAATAGCTCCCTATCAAAATCCACATCAGGCCCCAGACCAGTCACCTTCATGAAAAAAAAACAAAAAAAAACAAAAAAAACCCAGCAACAACTTCTTTTGACTGTGTATAGGTGACTGGGCTGCAATTTCCTATGGACAAGGTGATGCAGTTATTTTCAGAGTACAACAGGCCTGATCATCTCCTGACCTGCTGGTGGATTTCATGTTTGTGCTTTCCTTCTGCAGAAGTCCATGGTCTAATCCTTGTAAGTAACCTGGAATTGCTTCAGCCTAAACCTGTGCATGATGTACTAAAACAGGACAATGATCCTGTGGCTCTTCAGCTATTGGAACTAAAACTCCCAGCATGTCCAGACAGCCTTCAACAGTCAGGGCATGCTGGGAGTTGTAATTTTGGAACACCTGGAGAGCCACAGGCTGAAAACTGTATTATAGAGACTCCATGGCTGTCTTCAAATGACAAAGATTTGGGGAAGGGGCTGAAAAAATTTAGGAATGTATATTATCATGGGGAAAGAAAGGACACAAATGACAAGTCCTGGTCTTGGACAAAATGCAAAGGCAGTGAGGCTTGTGAAGGTCACAAGAAACATATGATCTGGGGAACTAACTAAAGCCATCATTCCTAAAAAGGAACACAAGTACACCATGGTGAATGAAAAGTAGTTTTTTTTTTTTTTTTTGTTTTTTTTTTACAGTATCATTTGTGTCAAGTGTCCAAAATATAAAGTGGGGGTCAGGTGGTTGTGCTGGAAGCCATTTTCCTCCTCTTTAATCTCTCTCTCCAATCTTCAGGAAGGGCTTCAAAGTTTGCATTCTTCTCTGCCATGCCACTAAAATAGGAGTGGGAGTCATTGGTTAAATGAAATTCATCTGAATATACAGGCCCATGGCAGAGGATCATAAAGTACTACGGTCTAAAACATAATATATTACAACGTATGATTAAGTTAGCATCAGCTGTTCCAGCATGCCGCCGACACTGACAATCCTCATTGTAACTGTAAGAACAAAGGGCGACTACATTCTGTCATCCCTCTTGGTGCTATGCATCGCTTCACATATGCCTGAAAAAGGCCACTGTTGACTGAAACGTCAAAAACAGACGTAGTCACCTCTCACACTTTATGAATCGTATAAGGAAAAATATATCTTAGTACCATGTTAGCCAGTGGATATGAAATATAAAAATTGAGAGTCTTCGAGGCTGCTTAGGCCCCTTCGTCAGGCTTCGTTTAAACACAATTTCTGAAGGATGCATATTTATGCAAAAAAGGAGACACATAGGAATCCTAATTACATAGGAATATATAGGAGTACTAATTACCATCTACTCTCCCACCCAACATTCTATTCCTGTGTGTCCCCTTATTTGCATAAATATGCATCCTTCAGAAATTGTGTTCAAACCAAGCCTGATGAAGGGGCCTAAGCAGCCTCGAAAACTTGCAATCTGTCATCATTTTGGTAAGCCAATAAAAAAAGGTATCAACTACTGAGACTCAATTTTTATATTTTATGTATTGTATAATTCTACAACAAAATTCTCTTGTGAAACATCTACTGCTGTGATATTCTACAGTAACAAATGGCTACTACATACTTAACAGCTTCCAAATGTACACAATAAGTCATTTGTATCAGGAAAGCCTCCATGATGACCACGTTCAGCCAGTTTACATTAGTAATGCTAACATACCTGGATAACTGCTGCAGCTTCCATTCCTCGATGCGCTTTTGGTTCAGGACACTGCGATCTTCATCACTGGAGCTGGAGTTGTCCTCCTCATCCAATTCCTTCTGAATGTTCTGCCACTTCTGCACCAGGGAGGGCATTTTCACCTTACTCTTCTTCACCTACAAGTAATGAAAGCATTAAAAAGACAGAGGTAACATGAGGGGCTCTCAAACAACTTGCACTTTATCAAATAATCCTTTGAATTCCTTGCAGAGTCTGCAAACCCCATAGACACTGAGCAATATGGAAGAAGACATGTGTGAGTTGGCATGGGGGACCTTAGAACTTCTGTTCTCAGGATCTGTGGTGGTCACAATGATCATACATTTTAGACCTATCTTGAGGACAGTGTGCAAGATAATTTTCAGGATAACCCCTAAAACTAATTGTTATAAAGTTCAATTGAGTTACATTATCCATATTGTGCCCTAAAATGGTCAGTCTTCTAGTCAAATATGTCCTAGCAACAAGAAATATGATTAGACAGCCGTGGAGCCCTTTAAAGGAAGCCAGAGCTGTAGATCCATTTTAGATATGGCTCTTCATCACATGGATTCCCTGCTGTCAATCAGCAATGTGGCATACAAAGGGTTAGAAAGAAGTGCCTTGTAAACTATCCAGGTAGAATTATGACCTAGCATGCTCATCCCCTGTCATCACCCATGTAAAGAGGTTGACTCATGAAGACAAAAACAATTCATTTGCTCTATTAGAGTATAAGGGTGCTATAGAGCACTGAGGGCAAACCATGCAGGTCAAAACCGAAACGCCAAGACATTTTGGGCGACACACATCATCAGCTACTTTGTGTGTTATTGTCATAAACAGCTGCCAATAGTTTTTACTCATCTGTCCATGCTCCTGTCCTGGCCAAATTCCACTGCCTCTTTTAGGCGACAATAACTTATGTCACACCACAAAAAACGTCAGGACGCTGCTGAAATACTTCAGTTTCGGCTACAGCGCACCCTGGAGGTGACGGCACAGGGCAGCCAGGACAAGTGCATGGACAGCCGAGTAAAAATTACTGCCCGCTACTCTATGTAAAAGGGGGGGACGACACACATCATATACTCTGTGTGAGTGATAAAAGGAGGGTGATAAACTGTGGGGGGCGGAGCAAGGAAGAAGAAGGTGGTCATATACCATGTGTGTGTTGGGGGGGGGAGGGCGCGTAGCTGGGGCAAAAGAAAAAGAACAGGTCATATACCATGCGATGGGCCAGAAACACATATAATAAAATACATGCATAAAAAAAATATGCTGCTCAGCTGTCAGGAACACCCCCCTCCCCCCCAGTACAAGTCTATTGATGAGTAGTCATGAAGGGACGTTCCTCACAGCCATAGCAGTGACGTTGAGTTAGGAGTTAATGCCCTTCTGACACATACTGTATTCAGCGCACGGTCGGCTTTCCAGTGGTATATAAAAATCACACTTTAATGAGCTGGCTACATATAATACTATATTTCCCCTGCCACAGATCTATCTTATTATACCCAGCGTAGGCTTTACCAGCTAATCATCAGGCCAGTATTTAAGAATTAAATGTACCAACCATTAGAATTACCTTCAGTTTTTTATTCTTTTTTGACTTCTCGATAGGTGGAGGTTTGCTTGGAGGTGCTTGTATTTGTGATGATGAAACTTGCTGTTCTGGAACTGTAGAAGTGGGCAAGGACGTATGGGTCAATGCATGCTGGATGGTGGGCACTATGTTGGTGCTTGGAATGGTATAGTCTAGGCTGCTTATCACAACTGGAGAAGGGACTTGTAGTGGAAGTCCCATGTAATTGGCAGGGATGCTCATGGCAGCCATTACAGGAGCTGGAATGACAGTAAATTCAAAGTGTTAAAACTGGACAACTAGTCAGTACTAAACCTTATACATACTATCCTATATGACCTGTACACAACGTCAGACCTGCAGGGATGGACTGCTGAGTGTAGAGAACTGGACAACTTCCGATAGTCACAGACTGCTCTCCGTAAACATCTGTGGCCTTACGCTTGGTGGTTTTTCCTGATATAGATGGTTCTGATTTTACCTAAAATACAAATGAGAAATGTGTATGATGGATGAGAAACAAGATGATCATCTGCTCTATCTTTGGTTGAATAAAGATAAAGCAAGTGAGGCTCTACTGCAGCCAGTGCAAATAATGGAGACTCCTGCTGCGGCCCGTTGTCTTGCAGCCAGACATATTACAGGACATATTTCTGGATTTTAAAATGAGTCTTCCAGAGTAAATAATTGATAACCTATTCTTAGGAAAAGCCATCAAATAAAGATAGTCAGGGGTCCAACACAGCACACGGATTAGCTATTTCAGTACTTAACAAGCACAAAGTCATACATTTGTACAGCAACTGTGCTTTGTATCGCAGCTCTGCCACTGTGCTGTCCGAAAACTCTCCAGCGACACCTCTGTCTTCTTCTCCAGATCGCTACTTTACCGGGTCATCGGCCACATCTTCATCCAAAAGTGTCGATAGTGCATGTCTGTCGGCCATTTTCCTGTGGCCGAACAGGCGCTTGTGTGTAAGAGGCCACAGGAAAATGGCCGATGGACATGTGCAGTTGCCACTTTTGGCTGAAGATGCAACAGATGACCCAGCGAAGAGGCAGTCGGGAAAAGATGACAGAGGCGTCGCTGCAGAGTTTTAGGACAGCACAGAAATTTCTGAGGAACGACGGCATGGATCAGAAAAGGAAAAGTAGGAGAAGAATAGCTTTTCTTAAGGCTATTCCGACATGTACTTAGTTAAAAAAGGGATTCTAATAGAGATGAGCGAGTAGCGTTCGATTGAATACCTCCCCTGCATAGTTATTGGTGTTTAAAAAAAAAAAAAAAGCTCCAGGGAAGGCGGGAGGGGAATCGAATTTTTACTGCATGGTATTCAACCGAGTATACCAACAACTATGCAGGGGAGGTAGTCGATCGAATACTACTATTCGATTGAATACTATTCGTTCATCTCTAGATTCTAATGCTAGAATCCCTTTAAGTTTGTTTTGCACTTTTTTGGTGTTTAGGGTTCTTTTTGCCCTCTTACCTTAGCTTCTGGGACCTCAGAATTCACACTTTTTACAAGCATAGCTTCTGTTCCTGGAACAGGGGGTTCTTCACCATCATCTTCTTCCATTTCAACCTCTTCTATTTCACCATCCTCCATTGGGGGGGTGGGGGGTGGTGAGGAAGGGGGAGGTGGGGGAGGTGGAGGAGGGGGTGACTCAGGTGGAGGTGGTGGTGGTGGAAGAGGTGCTTCTAAAGGCAGAGGTGGCTGCACAAACCCCCAGTACTGAGAAACTGGCACATTAGCGGCAACTGAAAGCTTAGTAGAGGCGGGATCTGTAAAAGAATAAACACAATTTACATAATCCAAATTCATACGATTAAACAGGTATTAATGTTTCAGCAACTAAAAGATCCAATCACCAGTGGTGTAGATAGGAAAGCTAAGGGACCATAGAAAAGAATACAACGCTTCACCCGATAAAATGTAACCACTTTATTAAGGTTCAAACAACACAACGCGTTTTGGGCATTCTACAATTCACCATATACAGCTCGGTGCTGTTCTTGTTTTTTGTCTTTGTATCATAAACGGTCATGTTATAAGCTGACTACTCAGCCCCCCTCCCGAAAGTACTATAAAAACTGTAGGGGCTATTGTTTGGTAGTCTTGGTATGGATCATTAAATAGATGCCACGAACCTCTGAAAGTTATCGAATGATGGGTGCACGATATACAAAGGGGCTAACCCTAACCCCATAAAGTGAGCTATCATTTGTAATCACAGCCAAGTATCTCTTTCCATTTATTATACCCTTATTAATTTTATTATATTCTATATAAGAAAAAATATCCCTGTACCGTGTTAGCCAGTAGATATGAAATGAAATTTTTTATTTGAGAGAAGTCCTCGGTAGTTGATACCTTTTTTAATGGCTAAGACAGCTACCAAACCTCAGGAATATGATTATTAGCAGCTCACTGTCACCTCCAACTAACAAAGGAACATTTCCATGTGGACAGAAAAGATGCAAAACCTGCCCGCACATACTGACCACGGATAAAATAAAGATCCCGTCCTCTGATCAACACTACAAGATCCTAGGTAACTTCACCTGCGGCACACCTAATGTGGTGTATTTAATAATGTGCGCCAAGTGTCCTGGGGGCCTGTATGTAGGTGAGACGGGACAGTCACTGAGGATGAGGATGAACTCACACAGACATACGATTAGAGAGCAGAGAATGGACCTCCCTGTGCCAAAACACTTCTGCAATGAAAATCATAATATGACCAATAATATGAAGATCCTGATACTAAGAGGAAATTTCAGAAACAGAAAGAATCACCACATATGGGAGATTAAGCTCATGACGACCTTCAACACTCTCCAAAGGGGATTAAATCAGGCCCAGGGTTTTATGACGTTTTACAACAACTAGACACCATGTCACTGATCAAAAGAAGCAATAAACCCAGAGAACTTTCCTGTGAACTGATATGTTTTTTTAAACTGTTAATTTACATGTTCTGTTTTGCATCTAACACTCCATTCCTGTGTTATAGCATCCTGATGAAGGGACCTAGTAGTCCCGAAAGCTCGATATGTCATCAAAAAGTATTATATTCTAGTGAGATTATTCTCTTTCTTTGACCATCATTTAGCTAACCTGTTTAAAAAACCCATTTGACTACAGGGGGAGGGGGGGTCAGTGCCATACAAACACTTCTCACCAAGTTCTAGGTGGAGACTTGAACTTGGAATCCTTCAATCACTTATACACACAGACCTTTGCCTTACAGTATTGCATTATTCTGTAACTCCAGATCCAAATGTCAGCTGTATAATACAGCCATCACCCAACAAGAATGGGGCAGACAGGAATAAGAGTTACATAAAGTTGTGATATAATTTATTAACACAAATTACCTGGTAAAGATGCTGGTGGATCAGGAGGAAGAGCTGGGGCACCTGGGATTTTGTCCTTTTCAGCCAGTTTAGAGGCTGCTTCGGATTTATTTTTGGGTGCCGACTCCTCCTCTTCTACATCAGGGAACTCCCACTGCGACTCTCCTGAGATTTCATTAACATAGAAATAACGTCTATGATCCCTGAATCACAAAAACAGAGAAAGATTTTAAGTTTCTGCCTTCTGTGCATCTTTATCCTCATTAGGTCCCTTCCCCTGTGGCTGCATCCAGCGGACAGGAGGGAGAACCCAACAAATAGATTCACAAGAATGAAAACTCCATCCATGACGAGGATGGCATCTGCTTGCAGGGAATGTTAGCAAACTTTGCAAATTAAAAGGGCAAGACTTAGTTGGTAACCAATTCAAGAGTACAGAAAATGGGTGGGGGGGATTTATTAAACACTGGAGAAGAGGCAAGCATCACTTTGGGAATGTCAAGCTGAAATATATGACATCCGCTATTAGCTCCACTCATTGAGACAAACTAGGTAATTGTGTATATTTTCTTAGAGCTGAAAGATAAAGAGCAAAGATCTTCAATAAGCATAAAATACAAAATCAAAGTAAGAAACAAAAACAAAAAACAAAACAAATGTAAAAAAATAATTCGGTCTGACCTGCGTCACGAGAGACAGAATCCTGTTCTTCGCTGACACTTGGCACCATGAAGCTTGTGGAAACTTCACCGATGTTACACAGGGAAATGAAGGGTTCCAGAAATCCTGTAAGGGTCACAGAGCTCTCGCATGCGCTTCCCCCTATTACCCCCAGAGCAGTGCAAACTCAGCACTTTGAGTGAAGTTCTAACCAACTTTTCGTCCAATCAGGAACCTCCTTACATGAACACTATGCATACACTTATATAACTTAAGTTTTTCCAATTTGCAGGCCCCAGAAACTACATTTCAGCCGCGTTCACAGTCTCCAGACAGATGAGGTCACGAGGTCAGGTGGTGAAGTCACAAGTCATGTTTGAGATGTGAAAGGTGAAAATTGGGGAAGATTCGTACCTGTCCCAGTGGCAGGACCAGCCTTTAGGAGTGGCGTTAATTTCATATTGTTTTATTTGTTCTGATGCGTCTTGAAGTTTGCGTTTCAAGTAACTCCCGCTGAGAGCGCCTTCTCGCCAATCTGAGATTCGAGTCTGGGAAGAAAAAAAAAAAAAACAGCAGTGTTCAATAAAAAAATAAAGTCTATAATGAAAAATGCAATGCTACAAAAATACTTACCTCAGTTTGAAATAGTAGTACATGGAAATTGGACACATTCTGCCGGCTGATTCCCAAAAATTCCAATTTATTTATCAGGCTGTTAGCGAGTTCTCCAATCTGGAACTGGGAAAAAAAATTCTAAGCAAAAAATAGAATAGAAAGGGCCCTTCCACAACTGTCTTGCAAAGCCATGGCACTCTCTATTAGGCTGTGGCTATGCAGCAACTTAACACACAACTGAATATTTCCATGTTCCCCAGCAACTTCTTCATTAACAGAAGAAAAACTGTGGGTTTTTTTTGTGACTAGCTACAACATACACCTAGGCAAGAATACTAAACAGGAGTTGCCATGTAGCCTTAGTGGCATAGGGGCGTAACAAAGGGAGGTACACGAAGCCACATTGAAAAAGCAGCAAGCAAACAGCTCAGGCAGACCTGCCCACATGTATGTTACACAGACACATCTCAATTCATTCCTCTCTCTGCAGTCAGGAAAAGTAATGAGGGCTGAATTCAGTTTCTCCCATCTTACCAAAAGGGTTTTCTAAAGGACTTATGTGAAAACTGGTTAATTTCATACTTTTACCCTTTCCAGAGTGGCTTCCATGTTAAGCATCTCTCATAGATAAAACATACCACTTTGATGATCCTTATGTAGCAAAGAGATCTTTTTGGACCCCCCTCAGGGTCCATGATCTAGTAGCGATTGATAGCACTGTAACCCCTACAGCTGCGCTCCTAGTTCTGGTGCCTCCTTCCTGTAGCCACTGTAAGTGGAGAGGTGGCTGCACATGTGCTGCTCTCCATTCATTTGTATCAGGATTCCAAAAACAGCCAAGTTAAGTTTAGCTGGTTTGGGAACTTCCATAGAAACTAATGGTGTGAGCTGTGGATACAGAGCTACCTCTTCATTTACAGTATCCATAGATTGGAGACCCTCGCCCTGTAACCTCAACACAAGGCCAGGGTTGAACATCTGTAAGAAATAGGGTCATAGCTACATGTCTAAAAAGAGGAAACCCCTTCAGAGAATAATGTAACAATACAGTTTAGGTTACCCCAATGTTTCTCAAATGTGTATATCAGCAGAGATTACTGTGGAAATCTCTGTACAGCCACCATTTTCTTCTGCATCAGAAATGTAGTCCTCCCACACTATTCATATGGCATACCCTCTGCCATCTCTGACCACATATCGTACTACAACACCCTTCGAATTTCTATGCACTGGTATGGGTCATTTGTGACACACCTTATCGATTGCTTACTCTTACCTAACAGACCCCTATCAACCTCCTCCCCCACTCCTGCTCAAATGGGAGTTGGACTTAAATGTTGAATTTTTGTTGGAACAGAGACCGCATATTTGAATTGACTTAAAGGCAATCGGCTCTCAGTATCAGGAAGTGAGCCATAAACTTCTCTTACATTAGTAGCGTTTCCCCGCCATGCAACAGACCATGATCACTAAGGTCATTCTGCGGTGCTAGAGGTGTGGGGAGGAGGAAGAAGGGACACTGCTACATGTCAAACCTTAACTCCTTTCTGGGATGAGGTCTGTAAAGTAGTCAGACATGTGAGTGGCACTAATAGAGCACTTGGGTCCTGCATAACAGTGACATTCCTCTCAGAGTCTACAAGCGTTCCTGGTTGAGATTTCTGGAAATGGTGGCACAATCCCGTATAACACTGCCATGGAAGCAGACCAACCCACAATCTATGTCCCTCTGGATCTCTAAGGACACAAAGCATATTGGAAAATTTTACCTCTTCCATTACTGACAGCTATTACAAATTTTATAAGACCTGATACTCATGGAAGAAATTACTACTCTAGGCTTTTGGATAAGGTGTGACAGGTCGGGCACTGTGTACTCTGACACTACTAGATGCCTCTCCTCTCCGTTCCATTCTTTTCTCTCTCTTCTTTCCTTTCTTGTTGTTCTTCTTTTTCTTCTCTATCAGTTTTATAAAATACCACCTCTGAACATTTACCCTTACCCTCCAATACTTCACCTCTCCCATTCACATATATGTGCATTCTGAAGGTTTACTACAAGTTAGATTTGATATATCTGCTTTGTGTAGAACTATTAATGAAAAAACAAAAATGACAACATTGACACTAATGCATCTTTTGCAGCTCTCTGCCTTGGGTCACCCCCTATCATTGCCAAATAAACTAATGCACATACTGTTCATCACGGAAAAGACCCTTAAACACTAAACAAACCTTCAGATTGTCATTACCTTCAGATCATCATCTTCTACTTCTTCTTGTGCAGGTTTTGGAGGAAGCTTCATTTTTACACCTTCATTCTCGGGCTCCTTTGCAGGAACGGGACACTCTGCAGCTTCAGCCCCCATTTCTAGGAAAATGACAACCCAAAGTTACCTACAATTTCCGGCAGCGTGTAAAGGGTTGCCCCACAAAATTTTAGCAGATATCTACAACAGCAGATGTGTGCTCACAAGTCCACCACTTCTGTGTGACTGATGGAGATAGAGTACAGTACTCCATCAGTCTCAAAGAAGTCAATAGAGAAGTGGTCAGAGAGGGAGACTCAAGCATTTTTGACACCCAGTGATCAAAATAAAAAATTGCCCCGGCAAAAGTTTTTTTTAATTCCTTAGCCTTGTAGTACAAAGTATCAAAATGTACGGTGAACACCACATTAATGAGATTATTGATGGACTATCCGAAGTCTTGAAGTCTATGGGGCAGCTTTGCCGTACCAAAACCAACACTTACAAATTTACAACGTGTGTAAACATTACCCACCCTCACGGATCAATCCTATGGATAGGCCATCAGTATTAGGAACTGGATAACCCCTTTGACTCACCAGGTGCATCAATCACTTTATTTAGCCTCCAACCTACCACTTCACAAACTAGCTGTAAGTCACTATGTAGTATATGGATGTCATGCTCACTCAAACGTATATACAAATCAGTGATTTCCAGCTCATGTCTGAGTCAGCAAACCAGTCTGCCAATCACATGATCATCTAGGTGACCCATTCAGAACAATGCACCCAATGAGTGAGTGTAGCATTAATTTTACATGGTTATGCACTGTATTACATTGAAAAAAAAAAAAATATTTTTTTTTTTTATACTCGCAGTAAAATCCTTTTCTCGTATTAACTGGGGGACCCAGCACCATAAGTATTGACCCAACCACTACAAGGCTGACACTAGGAGACTGAAAAGCTGGGCTCCACCTCACCTATACTCTCAAATACAGCGTATTAAAACAGTTTGTACTGAAGAAGTAGGAGAGACACAAAAACAAAGAAGGAACACAGAACCAACCACCACTAACATGTCCTTAACCTGTAAAGAACAGCTCGGGTAGGGACAACAGTAAGAAACAAAGGTTGGGATCTGTGACCCCCAGTGAATACAATGAGAAAAGGATTTACCGCAAGTACAAGAAAAAAAATAAAATAAAAAAAAATACAATTTTCTTGCTTATTTCATTGGGGGACACAGCTCCATGGGATGTCCTAAAGAGGTCCCAGAGGGTGGAAAATACACAGCTATGCAAACAACCTAACACACAGCCACTGGTAGAATCTTACAACCCAAGCTGGCATCTGCAGAGGCCACGGAATGGACCTGCAAAAATTTGTGAAAGTGTAGATGGAAGCCCAGGTGGCAGCCTTGCAGACCTAGATGGCAGAAGCCTGATGCGGAATAGCCCGGAAGCTCAGACAGCATTAGTGGAGCGAGTCGTCACACGGAAGGGCAGGACTCTACCCTTAAGCCTATAGGCCTCCTTGATGGCTGACCAAATCCATCTGGAGATGTAAGCAGAAAGGTCCTTGAGAGGGCCCTCAAGGAGGATGAAAAAAAGTGGCCAAATGACGGAAAAGGTCAGTGAGAGACAAATAGACCAGAAAAACCTGGACAATATACAGGCAGTGAAGAGAATGTCTTTCAGGATGCTTTGGGTCCAGACGGAAAGATGGCCAGGCTATATCCTTGTTGTTGTGAAAAGAGGAAACCACCTTGGGCAGAAAAGACTATGGTGGACGAAAGACAACCTTGTCCCTGTGGAGAACCAGAAAGGGAGACTGTAATGTACACTAGAAAAGTGATCTTCCAGAACAGAAGGCAAAGTGGAATCTCATGCAAAGGTTCACAGAGTGGAGCCTAAAGCACCTCAAAGAAGAGCTTAAGATCCCACGAGTGGTCGATAAGGTGGGGGGGGGGGGGGGGGCAGTGTGCCAAACCCTGGAATTAGGTCTTCACCTGAGGTCGGAAGGCCAGAGTCTTCGAAAACAAAATAGAAAGGGCAGAAACCTGACCCTTAAGAAAAAGACCAAGACCTTGATCCAGACTGGAGAAAAGATAGGATCCTGGGAAGAGAGAAAGAGAACGAATAGTTACTCCCACCAGTAAGCGTAAGCCTTCCACGTGTGATGTTAGATCTTGGCCGACTGGGGTTTCCAGGCTCCAAAAACCCGCAATGCCTCAGAACAGCCATGTCGTTAAAAACAGCTGATGTAAGGTGGGGTGGAACAGCAAACCTTGAGACAGAAGGTCTCCCTGCAGGGGAGTGGCCAAGAAGCGTCTGCCAGCAGGAACATAAGATCCACGTACCTGGCGGGGACAATCCCGAGCCACCAAAATGGCAGGAACCCCCTCAGTCTTGAGCTTCTTGATAACTCAAGGTTGACACCACCTCCTGGACCCAGGCGACATCGACAAGCCGGATTTCCCGTAAGGAGAGCAGTCGTCCCTCCACCTGAGAAGCACCGAGTGTGTTGGAAGTGGAAGGCATAGAGCACTTGGAGTGGGACTGCCAGGGCTGACAGGCCAGGGCTTGAAAGAGGGGCTCTAGGAGAGAAAGGTCGAGCCACGAAAGGAGTGAAAGAACTGGGAACAGCTGGAAGAAGATAGCTGATGGGGGAGAAGAGAACTCTTACCCCCTGTGGCCTCGTTGATAAGCTTCTCCAAGCACTTGCCAAAAAGCCGTCTCTGTTTGTGGTGGGAAAAGGGAACGACCACAACCACAACCTTCTTGGAGGCGGCGTCAATGTTCCACAAATGAATCCAAACGGCACGGCAGATAGCCACAGTGAGCCACTTCGAAAGAGTCATCGCACAGGTACTTGGAAGTGTTCAGAATTTGAATGACAAACAGCTGGTTGTCTTGGAGGGAAGCTTCATCAGAGAAGCCTGCCTGGAAATATGTGGCCCTGGATATGCAAGCCTTGCTGACCCAAAAGGCAGCAAAGAAAGGATGCAGAGAAGAGTCAGCCGATAAGAAAGCTGTTTTGGTAAGAGAATCCTCCATCTTGTCTGAAGTATCACTGAGAGAGGTGGAGTCCTCTAAAGCCAGAATGGTATCCTGTGAAAGCCTAGCTACTGCAGGGTCTACCGCAGGAGGCTCTGACCACTTGGCGACACACTGGTCTGGGAGGGGAAAGAGAACATCTGACTTCCTAGTAGTAGACAGAGGATGTCCAGGTGAATTCATTGTTCCTTCAAGATGTGATTAAATGCCCTGTGATTGGGAAAGACCAGAGGAGGGCAACGACTGTGGCGGATGGAGACTTCATTGTGAAAAGCTGCATCCGGGTTCTCTGAGATCTAAAGAGTGTGACCGCATGGATGAGCTCCAGCGTAGCAACGGATATAGATGCGCCTGGCTGATGCTCTAAGTCGCATTCAGTGGAATCCCCAGGAGAAAGAGCGAGCAGGGGGAGATAGAGTTCCGCCTGTTGGAGAGGAGCCATGAGCTGTAGTCAGACAAGCAAGAGAGGGGCCAGGAGGCTCCTGTCTGGCTGAGATGGAAGGCAGAGTGCAGGTAGTCTAAGGCTGTCCACATGGTAACTTTTTGTTACAGTGTGTGCATGTATAAAACTTGGTAAATATACTCATCCATCTTCTCTTCTAATACTCACCTGTCCAGCGTCTTCAGGTGCCGCAGGGTCACCCGCTCGGTGGACCTTGCACATGGGAGAGGGGTCACCAGCAATCCATGTGCCAATGCGGCAAGTGGAGACTAGGTGATCGGCGAGGTGCTCTAGAAGAGCGCTGTGCCTGCAGGTGGGTAAAGATTAGTGCGGCATACATGATGAAGACCCCCCTGAACCTGAAAGAAAATAAAATATAAAAACGATGCAAGACAGAAAGACCAGGTCCTGTTGCCTCCTGCAGACACTAGGTTTAAACTGGCTTAGCACACTGTCTGTGAGAGGGTATAGACTATGAAGTGGAGCCGACATTCTTCAAGTGTCAGCCTACTAGTGGCCGGGTCTATACCCACGATACTGTGTCCCCCAGTGAAATAAGCCAAAGTGGGGGTTTATTGTCTGTGGATATAGGTAGTAGCTTCCACACCTCTAACTGGATTTAACACACTCACCAGTTTCAGGCGTTTCCCTCCCAGTTTTGCTTGAACCGTGGCTTGAGCTAGGGCTGGCGACAGGCACAAAAACTTTCCACTTGCTGGAGAGAGGTTTGGCCTTTTGGGCTTCATCAGACTGACTAAAATCTGAGTGGGGACTGGATCCGGAAATGCTCACATCTCCCTCCTCAAGTGCTCTCAGTTCAGCCTATATGAGAAATAAGAGGAATCAGCCTAATTATCCAATAGGAAACTATCCTACAAGTCTCACACCACTGAAAATCAGAATGTAGTTTGTATCAACAAGCAAAGAAATACAACCCATATGATCACTTTTAGAACTCTGGTTAGTACAGAACCTGCAGGGCACATCATCAAAAAGGTGTATCCCCAGGGCGAAAAAAAAAGTCAAAGCAAAGCCTGCTTTCTCAAAATAGCACCCCACCTGTCTATTTTGTGGCATTACAGTTCAGCTTTAAATTTACTTGGTTATATTTCACAAAAGTATAGATTAAAGAATGTACTAAAGATTCCTTAGAAAATTTCAAATATTAGAAACCTCCACAGAGGCCTCCTTACTTCCTTATAAATCATGCCAAGCCAATGTAGCAATGGTAGTTTCTGGAACCATGATACAGAGGACTGATCCTTACAACTCTCGGCCATGGCGTATGAATTAGCATTGTAGCCTCTCCAAAGCATTCTAAGCATAGTAATGGACATTGAATAGTGGCCACTAGATTTCACATCAATCCTATTTATTTCAATAAAACCACATGGCCACTTAACCAATGAATGTGACATCACTGATCTCTTGAATCAGTGGAGGTGTTGGACTCTGTACATCAGGGGTGCTCACACTTTTTCAGCGTCTGAGCTACTTTATTAGCTGACCAAGGCAAAAGATCTACTAGGGCGGGACCGGGGTGAGCCTGTGGGCGCGGCCGGGTCTGTGGGCGTGACCGGGCTGGATTGTGGGCGTGTCTATGGGCAGGGCAGAGCATGTGGGCGGGGCCGGGCAGATCGTGAATGCAGGAGACAGCGGTGTTCTGTGGCCGCCCAGGGATCCCTGCTGTCTGTCTGTTCACAGCCCCGCCTACCAGTGTCTGGAGATGACTCTCAGCCTGCACTGTGAACAAGCAGACACCGGGGATCCCTGCATCCCGCGATCGACCCATACGTCCTTTGCGATCTACCAGTAGATCGCAATCGACGTATTGGGCACCCCTGCTGTACATGATCTAATAATTATGATCTATCCTAAGAATGAGGGTTGAAGAACTCATTTTTGCCTGCACCACTGTCCCACATGAGAGAGTGTGGTACCATTGTTATTTCACACTATCCTAAGAACAGAACAATATAGTCCCAGAAAACCCCTTTATAAGTGCCTGTTACAGTACCTCTATATCAGGGAACAAGTTTTCTGTGTGCAAAAAAATAAATAAGGCACAAATCTCAAGTTTTAACCATCTTAAAAACTATTCTTAAGGGGACAAAACACTCAAAGTCAGGAGAGGAAAAAAAAAAAAAAAGGAATGGATCCCGAACCCTTTTCCTCTCCAAGACCCGTTCCAGCTCCAAGGTGTCCTGCTCCTCTATCTCCTCTTCACTCTCTCCAGACTGGACGGTACTGCAGATGTCATCCTGGGCATGTTTGTCCACTGCAGGCTCTCCATCAGTACAGACGGCAGCCATGTCCTCATCGTCCTCAGAAGCAGCTTCCACCATATCTTCTTTACAGATGACCTTCTTCCTCCAGCGCTCCTCTTCCTCTTTCACCTCATCTGGTAATAGTGGTGCCAGGAGCGATGCAGCCACCCCGACTTTCTCTTCCTCTTTATTGGAAAGGGCCTGAATGGCTTCATTAACTTCCTAAAATAGTGATAAAGACCAGACAAACACACACAAAAAAAAATATCACCCACATGTTTTCCAACAGGGAACCTCAATTTAGGCCATATAGGTTTTCCTGGTTAAATGCAGTCGTAAAAAAGAATGAAGTCCCAACTCCACACTCATACTAAAGGGCTGCCACATGACATGAATGTTAGCTAGATGTACAACCTCTGGAAGTCCAACATTCCTGTTCTTGGTGGCAGAGCATATGTAATTTCTACTCCACAAAGCCAAATAAGTGCAGTCCGCTATTTCTCATTTCTCTCTATGGAGAAGGATTATTGCTTGCTTGTCTGTTTTTTACTTGAGAACAGGGATTTAGGGCTCCTCATTCTCAGCAACAACGACGGACTCACAGGATAACCCTCAGCCAATCTTATTCATAATTTGACATTTTTCGAGTTTAGTTTTTGCACCCCCCCCCTTCCAAACCCCATAACTACTTCATTTTTCCGCTCCCAGAGCCATATGAGGTCTTAAGGTTTGCGGGACAAATGTGGCTGTTTAGGTGAAAAGGGCCCAGATCGTCGATACTAATTATAGAGAAAATAGTCCAAAACATATTTGGGTAAAAAAATCACAATTTTGTTTTATGCAAAAATTTTATTTAAAAATATGTCAATTGTGCTTTCAATAAAAATTTTTTTGCTGTTTCGGACAATGTTACACCATAACTGTTACAATGATACCAAGAACTCCATATCGACAGTGTGGGCCCTTTTCACATAAACAGCCACAAATTGTTCTTCATGATGCAGCCATTAATTATTCTGTACATTGTACTAGGAAGCTGGAAATAAAAATTCTGAATGTGGTGGATTTGAAGAAAAAGTGCACGCCTGTGATTTTCTTACGGGCTTCGTTTTTATGGCGTTCACTGTGCAGCCAAAATTACCTGTCATCTGTATTCTATGTTTCGGCATGATTACGGGGATATCAAATTTATATAGTTTTATTTACATTTTAACCCCTTAAAAATCCAAAACTGTGCCAAAATTTTATTTTCTAAAAGTTGCCATATTCTGACACCCATAACTTTTTTTTTTATACTTCCATGTATGGGGCTGTATAGGGTGTCCTTTTTTGTGGGACCTTTTATGGGGCAACACGATGGATCAATGGTTAGCACTGCAGTCTTTCAGCGCTGGAGTCCTGGGTTTGAATTCTGCCAAGACATCATCTGCAAGGAGTTTGTATGTTCTCTCCATGTTTGCATGGATTTCCTCCCATGCTCCAAAGACATACTGATAGTGAAAGATGTAGATTGTGAGCCCTGTACGGGGCTCACACTCTACATAAAAAAAAAATAAAAAAAATAAAAAGTTATACCATTTTGTGGAATTGCTATGGCTTTGATCACTTTTTATTCAAATTTTTATCAGAGGCAAAACAGTGAAAAAAACACAAACTTTTTTTTTTTTCACCCGTTACGGAGTTTACAATTGAAGTTAGAGATGAGCGAATACTATTCGAATAGCACGCTCCCACTGCAATGTATGGAAGCGTCACGCAGACTTTGCCGGCGGCCGCCGCTTAACTCCATGCGTGCCGCCGCTTCTATCCATATATAAGGCGCACTTTCGATTTCTGAGGAAATCGTAGGATTTTATGTGTGCCTTATAGTCCGGAAAATACAGTATTTAACTACCTTTATATGTGTTCTATGCATTTGTTACACCTCATAGGGGTCTTGAACCCCAGGGGGGTCTGATCCCTAATGCAATGCATTGCAAAAAAACCAGCAATTCTATTGCAGGCTACATAGAGTAGCCTGGAATAGAATCCATTGAATGACAGGCCAGGGAGCCTTCACAAGGCTCCCCGCTGTCATGACAATGGGATCCCAGAGCTTGCTCCAGGTGCCGGCGATTGCTCTGTTAAAATGTCAGCGCCCCCGCCGCCGGGAAAACGGTGCCTCAGCCAGCTTTGATCGAGGCGCCAGAGGGGTTAAAGCAGCAGACACCTGGTGGCTATGGCGGCCGCCCAGCTCCTGAGCGACCGCCATGTTTAAATACCCGACATCCAACATTCTAGTACGGCAGATGACGGGAACGGGTTAAGGGACTATAATACAACATGTCATATTGGCTATTTTCCATTTATAGGTGAATATATGCAAATAATACGAAAGTTTACAGATGTTACCAAAAGTAAACATACCTTCTTTGGTTCTCTCTTCAGCACAGGCACACTGCTGACATTAGAGACTGTTGTCAATACTGCAGCCTCTTCTTCACATTCTTTCCCAGAAGCTAAAGTAACTGTTCCTGACAGCACAGGAACATCAATGCTGCAAGTCAAGAATAATCTATTACTACCTATTAGCAAAGCAACAAAAGGAATAACAATGCAATATACAAGCTCCTTACCTGTTGTATCCTTGTGCTCCTTGTACCTGTGAAGCCAGGCACGGAGGCAGCTCCCAGGTGACTTCATTGGTGTGAGTATTCCAGTAGTAGTAACAACCAGTATTTTCATCCCACACTTCCTGCCAATCACCCATCTCAACTCCAACTGAAAAACAAGTATGGACAATTTACTAACCCATGTGCTGAAACATGTTAATGTCAGGTAAACCTACTGAAAACAAAATAAGGAGCTAGCATTGTACAATCCAACACGCCCCAACCTTTGTATGCATGGGAGGTAAGCTGGTGTTGAAGTGGTATAGCAACAGCATGTCTCCCTCTCCACATTAAAGCAAACATGCAAGTATGGCTGATTATACATGCTTACAATAACAAAAAGAGGAAAAGTTGTTAGTTGAATAAACTGGAATGTACAGCAACAGAATAGTGGACTTTAAACAAATACCACCCACAAACTGCAAACCCCCCCCAAAACCTGCAGCACATCAATTATTGCTCTTCAGCTGCAGTTGTCGACCACAATGCAAAGAATGAAAGCGTGCCACACACTTGGAAACTGACACAAATCAGTGATGAAAACAAGCTATTTTTGGCTGGCAATTGCCACAGGCAGGTCTGCGGTGGTCAAACCCATGGTGGGCCCGACCTGTGTGGCCTTAGCCTTTAAGGATTTTTCCTATAACAAACATTTTTCACCTATACACAGTAGATAAAGGCCATGCATTACCACCACTCAATTAACTTATAAAAAACCAGCAGAGTGATATACGTCGCTATTTTAGTCAGTCCCATAGAAGTGAAGGAAGTGGTGGTCACACATACGAACTTCAACTCCATTCATATACAGGACACAAGGTCACCAGCTCTCCTGACTGGTGGAATTCTGGCCCACAGAGATCATACATTTATTACCTATCTTGTGGATAGGCAATAAATATTTGTTATGGGAAAACCACTAAGAATACGTACAACTTTGGGAAAGTAAACGAACAGCAGAAAAACAGTTCCTTACCTCCAGCCAAAGAACACTGAGTGTCATAATGCCACATATTTCCAGCTGCATTATGATCTGACCCATTGTGCACAGTAGACATTGAGCCATGAGAATCCTTTGGATCTGGTTTTGGAGGAGTTGGAGGAGGAATAGTAGACGTTGAGATGATGTTTGTATCAGGAGGGGGAGGGGCAGTAATAGCATCAATTTCCTATGGAAGAGACAAAAAAAACATACAGGTCACAAGCCCATGAACTAGAATCAATATATCCTTAGCCTTAAGCATTGTTTGCAGTAAATTAAAATTTAATAAATGTACATAGAAAAATGTGACAATTTTTTTTTAAAGGCATTTTATTCTTCATTTTTTCCTTATCTGTTTGCTCTGATGAGATTCTTAATTCCATTCAAAGCTCTAAAACTGCACAAAGCAGAGGGCAAGGCACTACAATATCCAAAAGATGAGGGCACTACCACTGTGACCCTCAACATAAATACAGAAGTGGCTGCACATGTCCAGCTCTTTTCATTCACTTCTATGGGAATCCTGAATATAGCAGAGCATGTCAACTCCATATTCACAGTGACCACAGACTTCCAGGGAGCACCATAGGTGCAGGTCCAAATGTGGTCTCAAATGTCTAAGAATACCCACTGTAAACAACTCAACATTGAGATCATTTACTACATCCCATTATCAAGCAGAACTCTACACCCCTCTCCCTACTGAAAAATAAATGCACACCTGGCCTGGTGCATGTTTGAAGGGGAGTCAAGAGGAATTGCTAAGAGCTAGTTCAAAGCTATGACTGCTTATAACTCCTATTATGTAGCATGCACGCTCCTTACCGCAAGGAAATTAGCCAAGGTGCTGTCAATGTCTGTAGATGTGTTTCCTTTTGTATTGGTTATAGGTTTGTCAGTCGTGTCTCCATCCTCATCATCACTGTCTGTATATGCTCCCAGCAGACACAGTCCACCTGTGAAAGGAAAAAAATACAATTTATAGTTCACAATCATCATGTACTGACATTGGGACACTATTTCTGCAAGTGTAAAATCTATTCCATGTGTGTGAATGGGGCAGTTCCTTCAACTTGTGCACAGCTTTATTACAGACTCATTCATATGAATGGGACAGTCAAAGAAATTTCTTCTATCAATCTGTGTGCGATTATACCCTAAGAATATTATTTACCTGTAGGTTTAACTACTGCAGCCTGCGGTTCTGTCCCCATCCCAGCAGCAGAAGGACCCAGTCCTTTCTGAGTCTCTGCATCATCTGCGGGGAAAAAGATACACAATTTACATAAGAATTCAGGATTTGGTGTACTAAGTTGACTTGATACCACATTGACATATATGGTCTGCTGAGCCAAATAAAAGACTTAGGCTAGAGCATCACAATGACATGTAGTCACAAAACATAAATTGTGCCTAGTGATGGAGAACATGGTCACTTGTTACCCATAAGCAGCTAATTACCAGAGCTTGACATGACGGCATTCATCAACATGTGTGATTTTAATGCTATGTGCACAGAAGGTGCTCTGTAGTCTAAGTTTTAAAGAACTATATCCCAATATATCCAAATATAGTTCCATCTAATCAATAGATGCCCAAGGGTTCGCTGTCTGAATACAGCCATTCCATGTAATTCTATGGGGCTGTAAGAGGAAAACAAGCATTGTAATCAGCTTCTATTCAACAGTAGCACAGAAGTTATCCAAAACATGAATTTGATGCAACTGCTCTGTTCAAACAATGACTCTGTTCTTGTGATTGATGAGGTACTGGGCAGTCACACGCCCAACAAACAGGTATCTCCCATCTCATCGTTTGAGCATAAAAAAGAGGCATTATGTGTAGGGAGCACAAAGTAGGAATCATTAGTGTGTGAGGGAACTATTAATAACATAAGATAGGTAGTAATTGTCTCACCAGCGGGGATCTCCAGTTATGGCAAAAACATGTGTCCGAAATTCCCCATTCAAACATAATGCCAGTCAATGTTTGCCACTGTTGCATTCAAACTTTAAGTGACTGATGAAAATGACACCATCAGCCAGGAAGTATGATAACACCAGACTGATGAAGAGGACTGTACTCGCCTAGATGTCAGCTCCATAAAGAGTGAACACAGTGGTAGAGAGCAAAATATACCTCCACAAACAGCTACTTCAGAGAGGTAATGAGTTTTGATTGTGCGTCATCTATTTAAGCAATATGCTAAAGAAACCAGTTTATAATGTTTGGTAAGGTCACAAAGACTTTTCTATACTTAACAGCGTAATCTGGGGAATAGTATAGATTATGTTAGGGACATTAAAGTGTCCTCATAAGAGTATGTTGCAGAGTTCCAAATTAGATTCATTAACAGGCCTAGATGGCCTGCAGCCATTTTCTTTAAGCCTGGAGAACTGATTAAACACAAGATGGTAGTGTATCAAAAGAGTTCTGCTTTATTATAAGAAAAAGGTAGTTTAAATACATTACAGACAAAGAGCTGGCTTGGCTATTCTAATCAGGTACAACATAATTGGTTATAGAGATATAAGACAAGCCTGGCACATGGCTATTGGCTGAGGCTCATTATAATTTTCCACACTGGGATGGACTTTCCCATGAAACAAAGAAGGATTTGAAATACTTATGTGTGAGCTAACATCCCAGACTGTCTATATGTGTATATCATGGCAAAAGAGATAAGATGACATGTTCCAACTTAATTAACAATTAGCTACATAGATTCTATCTATACAAACTCTAATTGACCTTCATAAACCATAAAATATGACAAAGTGCCCAGATACCATAAAATTAATACTTTTGTCGGTTATGTGTCCATACATCATGTAAAGGAGGTAAGCGATATACAAAGTCAGCTGCATCTTCTCAAAATGAGGCCCTTGAGAGATAATGATTAGCAACCTATGCATTAACGTTCATTATCACATTCCTTAAAGTCTAACAAAGGGCCTCCTTGATTTAAACAGAAAAATCAGTTTATATGTGAAAGAGTATAAGATGGCTGCCAAAATACAAAGATGGAGGACTTAACTCTAACAATTACTAACATAGTACATTCCCTACACTGGATAAGCTTACTTACTAATACATACACAGGTGCCCCAAAGCCCTGATGAATAAATTTGTAGAGCACAGAAGTCTAATTTTTGGACCCATGACTAACGCCACTCACCTCAATGGACATGTGGCTGCAGTAGAGGAGTCTGACATCAAGACAGCACTCACAGTTTTGACAACCCATTGTTGTCTGCAAAGGTAAACTTCTAGGCTCCAGAAAAAATACTTATATGTTAGTAATAAAGCTTACCCAGGTCATGTGTAGTGGTGTATTCAGCAAAGACAACCTAACTGGAGTGTAAATAATTTATGATGTAACTGAAATCAGCTTTGGAAGTGAACAGAGAAGCATAAAAACCGGAAGCACATTCCACTACGTGTTGTAGATGCCGTGCAAATGGTTTCCTATTAAGAAAATGGCTTAAAAAAAAATAAAGAAAGAGTCCTTATAGTCAATAACATGGCAGGTCAGAGGGTCTTAGAAGGAGCATTGGGTCTCTGCGGTCCCTTCGTCCATGACAGTCAGTAACTCCATACTAGGGAAGCAACCAGACCCTCACATTCCAGTTGTCAGTGAAGTGACCCCACCATTCCCTATTAATGTAGCACAGAACCTCCCTAAACAGGCTGGAGACGTGTTATGGCCTAAACCACCACCCACACGCCATAATCCAGCGGAGGGCCCAGCGCCTTACCGTCTGATCCAGAGCCTGTCTCTTCCCGTACAGCGGCTGCCCGTGGCCCGGGGGGTGAGAGTTGTAGGATCGGTCTCCGGCCCGAGGCCGCCCGCGTCTTCTTACCCATGAAATCCTAGACAAGTTGCCTCTCTGCGCGCGCAGAAAGATGACGTCACATCCGAACGCGACACAAAGGGAAGACTTGCCAAGCAATAGCACGTGACCACTCACGTCACATGGTGTCCAGCGGCTCCTCCTTAGAGCTTAAAGGATGTGTAATGAGTCCGGGAGGCAGAAGAGGAGTCCGGGAGGCAGAAGAGGAGTCCGGGAGGCAGAAGAGGAGTCCGGGGCACCGTTATGATCTAGAGCAGGGGCAAGAAACCGTCAGCACACCAGCTGTTGTAAAACTACAACTCCCAGCATGCTTAGTAGCTCTGCTGTTCTTAGAACTCCCGTGGAAGTACATGGAGCATGTTGAGAGTCGTAGTTGCATAGCAGCTGGAGTGTCGGAAGTTGCCGACCTCTGTTCTATAGGGTACAGCTGAATATTAGTTTTTTTCAAATTTCTTAATTAAAAAATGTTATCTAAACGTGTAGTGTTTTTGTCTTAAAGGGGTTTCCACTTTCTTCTCTTGATGGCTTATACAATTGATCCTTAGGTGAGGCTAGCAATAACAGACTTTTCAGGATTTGAAGTCTAAAGAACATCACTTCAGTACAGACACTCGCCACTAGTTTGTACAGCAAATGTACTGGTGATGTGCGAGGTTCCCAGGTGTCAGACCCCACAGATAAAAGGATAGGCCACCAGTTGTAGAAAGTGGATAATCCCTTTAAAGGTTTTGACCATCCCTTAAAATTTACTTCAGGGGGTGGGGAGAATATGTCTTCAGGATGTACACTCCACTAGCTGCACCAGTCTGCGTGTGCTGCATCTCGCTGGTCACCCATTGGCAACATGAATGCCAGTCACCTCACTATCACGTGAGAGGTCCACCGAGGGGTGACTCCTGAAGACTGTGAATTATAGCAGAGCTCCTATTCCCCTCCCCTTTTAGAGTATGGCTTCATCGGTTCTCCCTTTTGTTTTTCCTTAGGGTCCCTTCCACCATGTTTTCACCACCTGGCTTCCTTTATAGCTGCCATGTTTTATACATGCACCTTCTGTAATAAAAACTTGCCATGTGGTCAAGCTAAGCCCATCTACTCTCACTGCCTTGCATCTAAGCTAGATCAGGACGCTCCTGGCCCAGCTCTGGCAGATCCTTCTCTTGAACTGTGTGGCTTCTGGTACCTGGGCCATAGGCAGACTTGCCACCCTCAAGCAGTCTGTGGTAGAATCTTTGGAACGATTGCCTTCCCAGACTGCCGGTCACTTGGTGACTTTTAGGTCCTTCCCCAGTCACCCTCTTCACTCCCATTCCCGCTCCAGGAGCTATCCCGGGAATTATTTTACAGGTCATTGTCCTCCTACCCTTCCTTTGGGCACTCCCTGGCTAGGACCGTAATTCATGGCTTGCAGACAGAACCTTTTCATATGTGGTATGCTTTTTTTTAGTACCCTTCACACTATTCCCATTCAAAATTATCCTCAGTTTGCTTATAGGTCCAATATGATCGACAATTTGTGGACCAACAGAGTATAAAGCAAGACAGACCTACTATAGCCTGTATGTTATATCTCTGGCGATAAACTGCTCAAAAAAAATAAATAAATAAAAAGGGAACACAAATAATACATCCTAGATCTGAATGAATGAAATATACTCATTGAATACTTTATTCTGTACAACGTCGAATGTGATGACAACAAAATCACACAAAATTCATCAATGAAAATCAAATTTATTAACCAATCGAGGCCTGGATTTGGAGTTATTCCCATAATTAAAGTGGAAAAGTACACTACAGGCTGATCCAAGTTTGATGTAATGTCTTTAAAACATGTCAAAATGAGGCCGAGTAGTGTGTGTGGCCTCCACGTGCCTGTATGACCTCCCTACAATGCCTGGGCATGCTCCTGATGAGGTTGTGCATGGTCTCCAGAGTGATCTCCTCCCAGACCTGGACTAAAGTATCTGCCAACTTGTGGACAGTCTGTGGTACAACGTGACACGCTACCATAAGACAGGCCAGTACACCAGGAGACATGGAGGGCACCGTAGGAGGGCAAAAACGCAGCAGTAGGACTGCTACCTCCACCTTTGTGCAAGGAGGAACAGGCGGAGCACTGCCAGAGCCCTGCAAAATGACCTCCAGCAGACCACATATATGCATGTGTCCGTACAAATAATTAGAAACCAACTCCATGAGGATGGTATGAGGCCCGATGTCCATAGATGGGGGTTGTGCTCACAGCCCAACACCGTGCAGGACACTTGGCATTTGCCACAGAACACCAGGATTGGCAACTTCGCCACTGGCATCTAGTGCTCTTTCACTAATGAAAGCAGGTTCACACTGAGCACATGTGACAGACGTGACAGAGTCTGGAGACGCTGTGGAGAGCAATCTGCTGCCTGCAACATCCTTCAGCATGACAGGCAGTGGGTCAGTAATGGTGTGGGGTGGCATTTCTTTGGAGGGCTGCACAGCCCTCCATGTGCTCATCAGAGCTAGCCTGACTGCCATTAGGTACTGAGATGAGATCCTCAGACCCTTGTGAGACCATATGCTGGTGCAGTTGGCCCAGGGTTCCTCCTAATGCGGGACAATGCCAGACCTCATGTGGCTGGAGTGCGTCAGCAGTTCCTACAAGATGAAGGCATTGAAGATATGGACTGGCACATGGTCAGCAGTGGTGCTCGGGTGGACTATGCTGGTTATAGAGGAGAGCACATGGTCAGCAGTGGTGCTCAGGGGTACTAGGCTGGTTATAGAGGAGAGCACATGGTCAGCAGTGGTGCTCGGGTGGACTATGCTGGTTATAGAGGAGAGTACATGGTCAGCAGAGGTGCTCAGGTGGACCAGGCTGGTTATGGAGGAGAGCACATGGTCAGCAGAGGTGCTGATGCAGAGTCACTCATTCAGAGGTAGTTGTAATATTTCCTCTAACCCTCACCATTTCCCAGATATGACAGCTATTACTTTTGGTGAGAGATATGCTAATTTGGCGGTGTCAGAGAGGAACAGACACAGGGGTACGACTTTAGAGCTCCCTGACAATGTGCAATTAGAGGAGGACAGTGTCAGAGTGCTCAGTCACTCTCCTTAGTCCCTATGTAATTATGGAAAGAGCTGGAAGTGGTGAGAGGTCACAACCGAAACATGGATGAGGAAAAATGGCAATATTGGAATGTGAAAGACTTAGGCTGAATTCACATGTCTGAGTCCTGAAAAACAGCCCATGTGCAGGTCATGTTTCTTGGACTAAGTCCGGCTGTATGAAGTGACTCCAGAGTTATGATGCAGTGAGTTGTCAGACAGCAGAATGCTACTGTACTGAACTGACACAAAGCTGTCACTTTGGTGATAAAGTGCTTTGGCCATTCAGTAGCTGACAGCATCATATTTCACTCTGAGTTCACGTCATACAGTTCATTCTGGGGACTATAGCTCGGACTGTTTTTACTGGAGAAGACTCCATCTTGTGATTCTAGAAGCTGTGAATGAACTAAACCTGAAGAGATTGTACAGCGAGAGGAGTCTGACTTCTCGTAATGTCTCCATATAATATAGCGGTGTGGGAGTTCTCTGAAGATTAGTGGCTCCTGTGGCTACTCTCACATTGGTAGGGAAGAAATTTGTGTCATCCAGAAGCATTTAATCAGTAGGAGCTGAATATTTTTTGAGTAATACAATCCATAGGCAAAAAGCCATTGTGTAACATTTTGGTCTGTGTTGGACCTTCCTCAAACAATCTGTGTACAGTAAATCCTAAACTGTCCGTTAAACAATTTTCTATAATGTATGCTAACAGAGAAACATCTGATGTCAGGTATGGTAAAATATATCAGATCCTGACATGACATGTTTTCTTTATTAGTGTAATTTATGTACAATTGTTTGATGGTCATTTTTTTGGTTTAGTGTCCACAGGTTGTTTGAAAGGTCCGAGATGGACTGAAATATCACACCGGGGGGGGGGGGGGGGGGGGGTAATGCACTTTGGGAGCCTTCACACGGAGTTACGCTGCGCTCATTCTGAACGTAAAAACATGTTCAGAATAATCGCGTAAAAAGCAGCTCCCATTCACTTGAATGGGAGCCGGCATACGTGCGCTCCACTTTGAAATCAATGGGAGACTTTTTTTTCCCTATTGCTTTCAATGTATTACGCACGTAATAAATTGAAAGCAATACGGAAAAAAGTCTCCCATTGATTTCAATGGGGAGCGCACGTATGCCGGCTCCCATTTAAGTCAATGGGAGCTGCTTTTTACGCGCTCATTCTGAACATGTTTTTACGTTCAGAATGAGCGCAGCGTAACTCCGTGTGAAGGCTCCATTAGATTACATTACTCAATAAAAAATTAATTTGTATTTTAATTGCGTTCGTTTGCCACAAATTTCTTTTGTGGATGTGGAGTGAGTTCCTATTTGAGTACCAAATTTTTAATGAGTGCCATGTCAGTGTGATCTAGTCTCACATTGGTGACAGAGGATGAGAATATGTCACACCCGGACACTGACTTCATGATTTCAGTCGTTATTGCAGTTTCATGTATATAGCAGCTGACGGGCTCTTGTATACTATAGTGTTTATGTTGTTATTTGGAGGGTTGTATACTTTGCTGTGTGATGTCTCCTGACATCTGTATATTATCAGCAGGAGGGCTGTATGCTATGCTGTATGATATGCTTTGAGCTTTGTGTATTGTCAGCTGGAGAGTTTTATACTGTACTGCATGAAGTTTTGTTACCTCTGTATATTTTCAGCTGGAGTGGTGTATGATGTATTTTAAACTCTGTATATTGTTAGCTTGTGGACTGTATGCTGTATTGTACCATTTTTGCTGACCTCTGTATACTATAAGCTGAAGGACTGTATGATGTACTGTATGATGTTTTGTTACCTCTGTATATAGCCAGCTGGAGGGATATAGTTTAGTAATTAGGTTTGGAGTTAGATGGTTCGAGTGTTGGGTTAGTGTTAGGGGGTTAGAGTAGGGTTGAGGTTAGGGCTGTACTTAGATGGTTTGAGTTAGAAGGGTTAGGATATTAGGATTAGGGAGGAGAGTTAGGTTTAAAGGGTTAGAAGGTTAGGCTAACAGGTTTACGGCTAAGGGGGTTAGTGTTAGGGGGTAAGGTAGTGTCAGGGTACTTGGGCTTAGGGGGATAGTGATTTGGGGTTCTGGATAAGGTTAGAGGGTGAGGGATAGGGTGTAAGGGTTAAACTGGGCTAGGGGGTTGTTAAATATTATATTTACAATATTCTCTAGCAGACATGGGGTTAACACTCTACTGACATCACATACTGCTATATTCTGGGAACATGGGTGTGATAAGGGTACACTATTTTACAGCTATCCTAATATAGAAGAAACAAGCACAGAATAAAGGGTAACACTCACTCTCATGAACATAAATGAGTGACAGACACACACGTCGGGGGTATCCATGAGGGGGATCCATGGGGAATCTATGGCAGGTCTGTCTGCTATCCCTCTCTGTCATCCTGGACAAGATGTCGTGAATATCCCAGATGACCAGACCAGATGATCAAGCATGAACCAAGCTGTAACTACAAGATATCCAGATGAAGAAACCTAACTTATCTGAAGATGGAAGCTATTGACATTGACGGATATTTCTGTTATTTTTGACATTTTTCCTGTTCCTGTGTTTTCCTTCAAGATATTAATAAACCTCTACTCTGATTTATAACAAGCTGACTCCTCCCATCGTGATAAGGCCTACAACACGTGACACAAGTCTCACCCGCAAATACAAGATATTTAACAGGGGTTAGGTTTAGAATTAGAGGGTTAGAATGTTAGGGATAAGGTTTAGGTTAAAGGTTATGGTTTTAAAGGGATCTTATCTTTCAAACATTTTATTCTGAGTAACACGTCGAAATAGCCTTAAGAAAGGCTATTCTTCTCCTACCTTCTCGTTGTCTTCTCCGAGCTGCCGTTCCGTAGGAATCCCGGTTTTTGTGGGTATGCAAATGAGGTCTCTTGCAGCACTGGGGGTGGGCCCAGTGCTCAAACATCACTGGGACGTCCACAATGCAGCGAGACAACTCTCTCTCCAGCGCAGCCTCCATCTTCGTCAGCAATGGCCTCTTCATCCTCTTCTTCCGGCGCAGGTTTCAGACTTCTAGGCCTTGGGCAGAGCAGACTGCACATGGCCACAGGCCACAAGAAAATGGCCGCTTACACAGTATTGTTGTGATAACGAAAGGTAGGAGAAGAATAGCCTTTCTTAAAGCTATTCCGACGTGTTACTCAGAAAAAAATGTGTTTGAAAGATAGGATCCCTTTAAGGGGATAGAGTTTGGGTTAGGGGATTAGTGTTTAGGGTTAGATTTAGTGGGTTAGAGTTTGAGAGAAAGGGTAATAATTAGAGATGAGCGAACATTATTTGAAACAGCCGTTTTGAATAGGACACTCCCGTAGAAATGAACGCAGACTTTGCCGGCAGCTAGCCACTTAACCCACGCGTGCCGGCTATGTCCATTCATTTCTATGGGAGCGTGCTATTGGAAACGGCTGTTTCGAATAGTGTTCGCTCATGCCTAGTAATAATGTTAAGGGGCGTAGAGTGTTAAGATTAAGAGTTTAAGATTAGCAGGATGGGGGTTAGAGTGAAAAGGTTACAGTTGGGATTTGAGTTGGGGGTCAAGGTTTGGGATTTAGGCCTAATGTTAGGGATAAGGGTTAGGTAAGAGGAAGGGTTGGGGGTTAGAGGAAGGGTTAGGGTGAGAGGATAAGAGTTGGGTTAGGGATTATGGTCAGGGGTTACGGTTTAAGAAGGCTAAGGTTATACAGAATAGTATACATAGAGATCAGTAACGGGATAGTATACACAGAGATCAGTAAGATTAGGGAGAGACATGTATGTCCATAATAGGTACAAGATTAGAAAGTGCTATTATGAGTTCGCCTATAAATGCTCCCTTGCCAAACGTCTTCACCCTTGGGCCTCCGCAACATATATCCCCAGTATTCGAGATAGCTCTGGCCACTATGTTCATAGCCCCCATCCCCCCCTGACATTGCGGACGCTTTTTGTTCATACTACCATGACTTATACATTCTCAGGGGTCAATCTGCTGACCTAGACCCGGAGTCTGCTGTGGCAAACATACAGGATTATATTAACAAAACAGCTGTCCCCACTATTTCAACGAATCCTTCACTGAGGAGCAGTTATCTGTAGTAATCCAAGTGGCCCCATTGGGTAAACCCAGTGGGCTACATTATTCCCCCCCCCTTTATTACAAGCTGTGCAGAGAGCAAATAGCCCCCTCTCTACTAAGGGTATACAATAGCCAAGACGGCAACGCTCCCTTCACATGTCAGTTTCTCTCGGTTCTAGTCACCGTTCTCCACAAACCTTGTAAGGACCCCGCCTGCTGCCGTAGTTACTGCCCGATGTCCCTTCTTAACGTCAAAATCAAGTTGTACACTAAGTTACTTGCGAATTGGCTCTCTCCCCTAATGCCTAGCCTAATCCGTACCAATTGTCTTTACATTGCACAAGCTATATATATTTTTTTATTTTTCTGGTGATGTAGGCATTTGAAGGTTTGTTTTTTGCAGTATGAGATGTATTTTGTAATGACACCATTTTGGGTGCCTGCAACTTGTTGACTAAACTTTATTAACTTTTTTGGTGGAATAAAATAAATAAATAAATAAAAATTCAGACAGGTTTTACTTTTTTTATTTTTTGTTTTCTATGGGTGTGTCGGATTACGGCAATACCCAATTTATATATATTTTATATTAATTTTGCAGAACAAAAACCTATTTAGACAAATTGTTTTTGTATCACCAATTTCTGAGGAATAACATTTTTATTTTTCAGTTGGCAAACTTAGTTCATGACTTATTTTTTGCAGGGCGAGCTGTGCTTTTTATTGATGCTTTTTGAAGAATATATAACTCATCACAATTTATAGCATATTTTGTGAGAAATGGGAAATCATCGTTACTTTTGGTGGGCCCTCCCTTTTTTTTTATGCATAGGCTGATTTCCCATCATCATGGCAGGATCAACAAAGTATGTGGGGTCCTGGCAGCCCAGAATTACTGGTCAGAGCCTTGGCTGCTGAATATACATATCGACACCCTCAAACACACTGCCAGGGGGTAGGGGAATTTAAATTAGCAGAAACCACTCTGATGCCGATGTCATGTTTGAAACTGTTGGAGCAGGGTGTTTAATATACCTTTCAGCTAACACTTGCCCCCGCAGCTGTCTGCTCAGACTGTAATAGTACAGCGGTTGTACTTTAGTTACAAATGGCCGTGTTGTACTATTACAGCATGTGGCAGCTAAGGGTTAAGAGTGGTTTTCTTGAAAGGTTTCACTGTATACTATAACACGCATCTACATCACATAATATATTACCCATCCACAAGTCACACTCAGCTTAAGGTTGTTCTTCTAAACAAGCAGCACATATGTACAACATACATTTACATCACACATAATCTAACATCCATGTAGATCTCACATCACAAGCTTATCAGATATAATACACATTACACATATATAACACATCTAGATTCTGTAGTATCACATAAAACATCAGTTATTACACATTGTTCATTTTTTAGTAGTCCTTGTTGCTGCGCCTTTTTCAGATTAAATCAACAGTCCACCCAGGAGTATAACACACATTGTACATTATCCCTGCCTGTCCCTCCCATTGTAGCATCTGGACCCGTGTACCTCCTCTAGTCCTGTGTCATTTTTGGTTGTCACTATACATATCCTCCAAAATCCTATTACTGTTACTTTTTCATGCTGGAAAATGAGATTAGCATTGACATAGTAAAAGCAGACACACAATGTGCAGGCCCAAAGCGTTCCCCACTACCAGACACCTCACCAGCAACTGGACAGAATTAAACCAGATACTCTCACATTTACCTTTTTTTTTGGTTGAGAAACTGGGGTTCATACATGGAGGACACAGCTTCTCCTCTATACCAAGTTCCTTCTGCTCCCCAGACTTCAGCAGCTGTATGAAAAGGTTGTCAGCATCCTGAGGTTTCACCTGCAAACCTTTCTACTGATCACCCAGAACTTCCTAATCTCTACAAAACAATAGAACAGATACAGAAGATGCTTTATATACTCACCCATCCTGAAGCCCATGGGCAGGGTGGTCACCAGTGTGGTGGAGGTTGAGGGCAAGATTACCAACCTTTAGTAACCTGAGGCTCTGCCAAACTCTTCCATACAAACTCAGTCATACATAATCCACCGACATAAGCAGCAGAAGGAGATTTGTGGGGAGCAAAAGTAAGAACAAGGGGAGGGATTGGTGATACAAGCGAGTAGTACACCCTGGAGACTCCACTATACATACATCATACACCTACATGAGCAGCAGAGCTGAGTTGGGTGGAGAGAGGCGGGTCATACTCCTCTTGGTTCTCTGTTTTGTCTTCTGCTGTTTACCAATCAGCACAATCTTCTCGCTGGAATAAGAGGGTGACAAGCTATGAGGACATATAGTGGGATGATAGAATCTATACAGATAATAGGCCACACACAACTACCTGTTAGTTACGGTTTAGTTATATAAAATGCACCCTAAATTGTTTGTGAATCATCCAATTTGCCAAAACTTCACATTTTATATTACTCATGACAAAAATTGAAAATAACATGGAAGTGGGCCTGGTCAATGTAGGTGGGTTACTCACAGACAATGAGGTGTGGGATGTGGTGACAGAAACTGCGCAGCGTGTGGGACAGTGTCACAGAATCTCTAGATTGGAGTTGGTCGCAGACACTGTACGGGGTGTAGGGCATAGACCATATAGTGGGATGCAGTCACAGACACTCAGGACTATACTTGGTCATTGACGCTGCACAAGGTGTGGGATGTGGTGACAGACACTGCGCAGGGTGCAGGACACAGACACTCAGGACTTGACTTGTCACAGACACTTTGTGGGGTGTGAGACGTGGTCATAGACACTCTGGAATTGACTTGGTCACAGACACTGCGCGGGGTGTGGGAGGTGGTGACAGACACTCTGGACTGGACTTGGACCAACATTGCATGGGATGCAGGACAGAGTCACAGATACTCTAGACTGGTCGCAAGCACTGCGGGATTGTCAGGTTGCGATCACAGGACTGGACTTGGTTGCAGACACTGCACAGGGTGTAGGACACAGACACAGGCCATATAGTGGGGTGGCTGCAGTCACAGAGATTACATGGGGTGCGGGTCACAGTAACACACTGCACATGGAAACAGACAGAAATTTGTGTAAAGGTGCATTCACACTACTGATTTAATGTTCAGAATCAGGCAGCGTATCAGTAGTGTGAATGCCCCCTAAGGGTCCATTCACACGGAGTAACGCGAGGTGTTTTTTGTGCTTATTTTAACGGCCGTAAAAAGACGTTTCCATTGAGTTCTATAGTAAAATACAGGCGTTTTTACGGCTGTATTTTTACGTCCGTTATTTTATGTCCGTAAAATGACTCTGACTCTGGGGGCAGAGATGGGGGGACATGACTCTGGGGGCAGAGATGGGGGGACATGACTCTGGGGGCAGAGATGGGGGGACATGACTCTGGGGGCAGAGATGGGGGGACATGACTCTGGGGGCAGAGATGGGGGGACATGGCTCTGGGGGCAGAGATGGGGGGGACATGAAACAGGGGCAGATGAAGGGTGTAAATGAACCTGGGGGAGAGATAGAGGGGGGACATATAATTTACAGGTGACTGTAGGAGGATTATACTGTGTGGGGGCACATGAAAAATTAATGAGGATAGGCAGAGTCAACATAAGTGGGCGGAGCTAAATTTGCCACGGCGCGCTACGTGCCGCACATTTTGTCCCTTTTCAGTTCTTCAAAAGTTGGGAGATATGAAACCCTGTGTGAACATTAGTATTCCTCTCCTATCTGTATCTGATTGTAGGAAAGCTGGGTGATCCCGTAATATGGCGGCCAGTAGAGCTGTCACAGGTGAGGAAAGCAGGATCATTGCGGCGCGCTCTGTACCCGGTCACCTCAGGTTTGATGTTTGGGACGCTCTCACGCCATCTGTACCCGCAATTCTTCAGCCAATCACCTGCTTGTGTGCGGAGAACCAATCGCTGCTCGATACTCAGTCTAGTGCCGCCCCTAAACTACACAGATGACGCTGATTGGATGAGACGCGAAGCGTCGACCTGAGAGTTATGTGAATAAACGAATGACAGAAGCGGCGTAGTGTCTAGGTACCCGAGAGAAAGGGGAGGAGACAGGGGGAGAGGAGGCGGTCACCGATGTATGTGAGGTCACTGCCCCGTCAGCAAGGGGGTCACCATTGTTTGGGGGTTCACTGTCCTACCATACATACCTCCCAATTTTTGAAGAACCGAAAGAGGGACAAAATGTGTGGCGCACGTAGCACGCCGCGGCAAATTTAGTCCCACCCACTTTTGTGTTGACTCCGCCCATTCTCATTAATGTTTCATGTGCCCGCACACAGTATAATCCTCCTACAGTCCCCCCCCCCTCTATCGCTCCTCCAGTTTCATATACACCCTTCGGGCTCATTCACACGGAGTAAACGCGGCGCGCAACGCGCCGCGTTTACGGGACGTTTGCGCCGCGATTTTGACGGTGCATGTTTGCTCCCCATTGTGCGCCGCGTTTACTCCGTGTGAATGAGCCCTTCATTTGCCCCCAGTTTCATGTCCCCTCCATCTCTGCCCCCAGTGTCATGCCGTCCTCTCCTTCATCTGCCCCCAATTTCACGTTCCACCTTAGTGTACACATTACACTTACCTTCTCCTTCGCTCCCCTGCTGCTCTCTCCGCGCCTCTCTCTCTCACTGGCGCACAGTTGTAGACGTGATGTGACCTCATCACATCGCGTCTACAAGCCAGTAGGCGGCGTTCAGCGGCGAAGCAAGGAGCTGAGCTGTGTCAGCTCCTTGCTTCAGCCGCGTATGTGTTCAACTCAGATCTGCGTCCTCTGGACGCAGATCTGAGTTGAAATCAGGACATACCTCCCTCCAACCGAGACCGCGGGACACGTCACCGGAATCATGAATGTCCCGTGGAAATCGGGACGATTGGGAGGTATGTTTCATATAGGCAGGAAGAAATAGAAAAAAGCTCCGCAACTCTCCGAGGTTTTCTTTTCATAAAAAATTAGTTTTTATTCCATATTAAAGTAAAAAAGAGGACATACAAAAGAAAAGAAAAACAAGAAATAAAAAAACGCCAACGCGTTTCAGAAACTACTGTTCCTTAGTCATGGCATGCCATGACTAATGAACAGTAGTTTCTGAAACGCGTTGGCGTTTTTTTATTTCTTGTTTTTATATTCTTTTGTATGTCCTCTTTTTTACTTTAATATGGAATAAAAACTAATTTTTTATGAAAAGAAAAACTCGGAGAGTTGCGGAGCTTTTTTCTATTTCTTCCTGCTTATGTTGAAGCCCTCAGAGTCCGAGGGAGAAGTCTCGTGCACCCCGAAGAGTTCTATTACATACATGGTGAGCTCCAAAAACTTTTTTCTATATTTGCTTATGTTTCATATAGGGGGTCACCATTGTATGGGGGTTCACTGTACTATCATATAGGGGGTCACCATTCTTGACGTTATCAACTGTCACATCCTTCAGCATCACTTCTCTCCATTATTGAGTTCCGCCTTCATACGATGGTGACGTCATCACAGGTCCTTCATCCACTTTTTCTAATCTCTTGAGCTCCGCCCTCATGTACTGGTCACATGACAGTGACATCATCACAGGTCCTTCATGTACCGCTTCTCATCTCTTGAGCTCCGCCCCTCACGTACAGGTCACATGACGGTGACGTCATCACAGGTCCTTCATCTACCTCTTCTCATCTCTTGAGCTCCGCCCCTCATGTACTGGTCACATGACGGTGACGTAAACACAGGTCCTTCATCTACCTCTTCTCATCTCTTGAGCTCCGCCCCTCATGTACTGGTCACATGACGGTAACGTCATCACAGGTCTTTCATCTACCGTTTGTCATCTCTTGAGCTCCGCCCCATGTACTGGTCACATGACGGTAACGTCATCACAGGTCCTTCATCTACCGTTTGTCATCTCTTGAGCTCCGCCCCTCATGTACTGGTCACATGAGGGTGACATCTTCACAGGTCCTTCATCTACCTCTTCTCATCTCTTGAGCTCCGCCCCATGTACTGGTCACATGACGGTAACGTCATCACAGGTCCTTCATCTACCGTTTGTCATCTCTTGAGCTCCGCCCCATGTACTGGTCACATGAGGGTGACATCTTCACAGGTCCTTCATCTACCGTTTGTCATCTATTGAGCTCCGCCCCATGTACTGGTCACATGACGGTGCCGTCATCACAGGTCCTTCATCTACCTCTTCTCATCTCTTGAGCTCCGCCCCATGTACTGGTCACATGACGGTGACGTCATCAGAGGTCCTTCATCTACCGTTTGTAATCTCTTGAGCTCCGCCCCATGTACTGGTCACA
>NC_134271.1:0-2500 GCF_031893055.1 Leptodactylus fuscus | reverse complement strand
TTAGGGTTAGGGTTAGGGTTAGGGTTAGGGTTAGGGTTAGGGTTAGGGTTAGGGTTAGGGTTAGGGTTAGGGTTAGGGTTAGGGTTAGGGTTAGGGTTAGGGTTAGGGTTAGGGTTAGGGTTAGGGTTAGGGTTAGGGTTAGGGTTAGGGTTAGGGTTAGGGTTAGGGTTAGGGTTAGGGTTAGGGTTAGGGTTAGGGTTAGGGTTAGGGTTAGGGTTAGGGTTAGGGTTAGGGTTAGGGTTAGGGTTAGGGTTAGGGTTAGGGTTAGGGTTAGGGTTAGGGTTAGGGTTAGGTTAGGTTAGGGTTAGGGTTAGGGTTAGGGTTAGGGTTAGGGTTAGGGTTAGGGTTAGGGTTAGGGTTAGGGTTAGGGTTAGGGTTAGGGTTAGGGTTAGGGTTAGGGTTAGGGTTAGGGTTAGGTTAGGGTTAGGGTTAGGGTTAGGGTTAGGGTTAGGGTTAGGGTTAGGGTTAGGGTTAGGGTTAGGGTTAGGGTTAGGGTTAGGGTTAGGGGTTAGGTTAGGGTTAGGGTTAGGGTTAGGTTAGGGTTAGGGTTAGGGTTAGGGTTAGGGTTAGGGTTAGGGTTAGGTTAGGGTTAGGGTTAGGGTTAGGGTTAGGGTTAGGGTTAGGGTTAGGGTTAGGGTTAGGGTTAGGGTTAGGGTTAGGGTTAGGGTTAGGGTTAGGGTTAGGGTGGGTTAGGGTTAGGGTTAGGGTTAGGGTTAGGGTTAGGGTTAGGGTTAGGGTTAGGGTTAGGGTTAGGGTTAGGGTTAGGGTTAGGGTTAGGGTTAGGGTTAGGTTAGGTTAGGGTTAGGGTTAGGGTTAGGGTTAGGGTTAGGGTTAGGGTTAGGGTTAGGGTTAGGGTTAGGGTTAGGGTTAGGGGTAGGGTTAGGGTTAGGTTAGGGTTAGGGTTAGGGTTAGGGTTAGGGTTAGGGTTAGGGTTAGGGTTAGGGTTAGGGTTAGGGTTAGGGTTAGGTTAGGGTTAGGGTTAGGGTTAGGTTAGGGTTAGGGTTAGGGTTAGGGTTAGGGTTAGGGTTAGGTTAGGTTAGGGTTAGGGGTTAGGGTTAGGGTTAGGGTTAGGGTTAGGGTTAGGGTTAGGGTTAGGGTTAGGGTTAGGGTTAGGGTTAGGGTTAGGGTTAGGGTTAGGGTTAGGGTTAGGGTTAGGGTTAGGGTTAGGGTTAGGGTTAGGGTTAGGGTTAGGGTTAGGGTTAGGGTTAGGGTTAGGGTTAGGGTTAGGGTTAGGTTAGGTTAGGGTTAGGTTAGGGTTAGGGTTAGGGTTAGGGTAGGGTTAGGGTTAGGGTTAGGGTTAGGTTAGGGTTAGGGTTAGGGTTAGGGTTAGGGTTAGGGTTAGGGTTAGGGTTAGGGTTAGGGTTAGGGTTAGGGTTAGGGTTAGGGTTAGGGTTAGGGTTAGGTTAGGGTTAGGGTTAGGTGTTAGGGTTAGGGTTAGGGTTAGGGTTAGGGTTAGGGTTAGGGGTTAGGGTTAGGGTTAGGGTTAGGGTTAGGGTTAGGGTTAGGGTTAGGGTTAGGGTTAGGGTTAGGGTTAGGGTTAGGGTTAGGGTTAGGGTTAGGGTTAGGGTTAGGGTTAGGGTTAGGTTAGGGTTAGGGTTAGGGTTAGGGTTAGGGTTAGGGTTAGGTTAGGGTTAGGGTTAGGGTTAGGGTTAGGGTTAGGGTTAGGGTTAGGGTAGGGTTAGGGTAGGGTTAGGGGGTTAGGGTTAGGGTTAGGTTAGGGTTAGGGTTAGGGTTAGGGTTAGGGTTAGGGTTAGGGTTAGGGTTAGGGTAGGTTAGGGTTAGGGTTAGGGTTAGGGGTTAGGGTTAGGGTTAGGGTTAGGGTTAGGGTTAGGGTTAGGGTTAGGGTTAGGGTTAGGGTTAGGGTTAGGGTTAGGGTTAGGGTTAGGGTAGGGTTAGGGTTAGGGTTAGGGTTAGGGTTAGGGTTAGGGTTAGGGTTAGGGTTAGGGTTAGGGTTAGGGTTAGGTTAGGGTTAGGGTTAGGGTTAGGGTTAGGGTTAGGGTTAGGGTTAGGGTTAGGGTTAGGGTTAGGGTTAGGGTTAGGGTTAGGGTTAGGGTTAGGGTTAGGGTTAGGGTTAGGGTTAGGGTTAGGTTAGGGTTAGGGTTAGGGTTAGGGTTAGGGTTAGGGTTAGGGTAGGGTTAGGGTTAGGGTTAGGGTTAGGGTTAGGGTTAGGGTTAGGGTTAGGGTTAGGGTTAGGGTTAGGGTTAGGGTTAGGGTTAGGGTTAGGGTTAGGGGTTAGGGTTAGGGGTTAGGGTTAGGTTAGGGTTAGGGTTAGGGTTAGGGTTAGGGTTAGGGTTAGGGTTAGGGTTAGGGTTAGGGTTAGGGTTAGGGTTAGGGGTTAGGGTTAGGTTAGGGTTAGGGTTAGGGTTAGGGTTAGGTTAGGGTTAGGGTTAGGGTTAGGGTTAGGGTTAGGGTTAGGGTTAGGTTAGGGTTAGGGTTAGTAGGGTTAGGGTTAGGTTAGGGTTAGGGTTAGGGTTAGGGTAGGGTTAGGGTTAGGGTTAGA